>NC_064638.1:86375331-86680175 GCF_023864345.2 Schistocerca serialis cubense | reverse complement strand
TCCCACACTGATGAGCAATACTCACTCGTTCGACCTATACAGGTCGAACGAGTGTTTTGTAAGCCACCTCCTTTGTTGATGGACTACATTTTCTAAGCACTCTCCCAATGAATCTCAACCTGGCACCCTCCTTACCAACAATTAATTTTATATGATCATTCCACTTCAAATCGTTCCGCACGCATACTCCCAGATATTGTACGGAAGTAACTGCTACCAGTGTTTGTTCCGCTATCATATAATCATACAATAAAGGATACTTCTTTCTATGTATTCGCAATACATTACATTTGTCTACGTTAGGGGTCAGTTGCCACTCCCTGCACCAAGTGCCTATCTCCCTCAGATCTTCCTGCATTCTGCTGCAATTTTCTAATGCTACAACTTCTCTGTATACTACAGCATCATCCACGAAAATCCGCATGGCACTTCCGACACTATCTACACAGTACGTGTAAAACGGAGGTACAAGCCTCTCTTTCATTTCATTCAAGCGAGTCATATACGTATTGGTTTACCGCCTAACAACCGTTCTCTCACTTTTTGAGGCGTTGCATCAACTTTTTCTTGAGTGACACGCAAAAATTTTGTAGAGCTGCTGTGTTACTCATCTAAGTTACGACTCCACATTAAAACTTTCAACTTAAAAAAATTAATCGTTATTTCACATCTTTGGAGTGATTACTCTCAGATCCCAAAACTATTTGACTGTATTCGAGTTACATGTATATCTAAAACGTACTTGAAATATGGACTGGGCGAGGGGCTGTGGCAAACTGACAACTGCCAAAGTTGTCACGATGGTACCTGTCCGGCGTAGACCTGCATCTGATGCACTACTGGCAAGATGCACGGATAGCAAGCCACAAAAGAGAAAGAAGCTTTTGCGTCTTGTAGAAGCTGTTTCTCAGTTCAGTATGTGATACTTGAAGACTGAAGAAAGCGGTAGTCCCAACACTTGTTTTGTTGCTTATCTAGAGATCAACGACGGATCAACCAGTCCACAAGATTCTGCCTAGAGAGGGAAGAATTCTAGAGAAAGGCTGCACTGGTCTCGAAATTGCAGGACCAGACGCCTTATAGGTGCAGGACTGGAAGACGTTTGGTGATCGTAAATTTTAATGAGCATTTGTCTTGAACTGACATTTATTTTTTAATAACATTTTAAAATCGACTTTCCGATAAGTTTCTTTTTTTTAAGTTCAGTGACAACTGTTTTATCCTGAATATTAAAAAATTTCAATGACATTTTTGTAGGAAATTATTTGTGATATTTGCATACTTCTATGCATTAATATTATTCAAAATATAGTTTGTCTACTTTACTATAACATTTATGTGCCGATAATTAAATAAAATTTAAGTTTGAAACTTTAAAATATTCTGAAAGCAAATTTATAATATTTCTCATAAAATCATGTAACTGTTGAACTATGCCTTGCTAGTGTACTTAAAAAATCTGGAATGTGAAAATGGAGTTCTGAATACTTAAAGTTGCTATTCAAAAATGCCGTTAAAATCATATCAAAAATTCAAAACTCAAAAAATCATTGAATTTCTAGACTTTAAAGTTTAGGTATGGCTACATCTTAACGTGTTTGACTTAATTTTAAAATTCGGTTGAAATCGCCAAAGTAGAAGAAAAGTTAAATTTCTGAATGACACTGGGAGCTACATTACTTCTATAAAATTCTTTAACCTGTTGATCAGCACTCTCGGATCAAATCCGTTTTTCGCGATTTGGTATGAGATTAATCTCGGGAAGCCTAGTGTCAGCAAACACATAGTTCGTTTCCTATGCGAACTCTTGTTCACTTGCCTTTTGGCCTGATTTATCGTAGAATTTCGTTTCTGCCACAAATATTGCTCATTACGACTCGGTAGACTATAGTGTTGAAATGTGGATATAGGTATCCTCGAGATTTTCCCGCCTTCTGTCTCCATTTCTTGCTTTCGTATGCAGAACTTGGAATTACCTGCATGGATTAGGAATAACATTCTGAAAAACGATCAAGCAAAAACCATTGTTCTTTATTGTTCACAATAGGAAAGACAGCAGTTTGAATTAACTCCTGTGTGACGAAACGAAGGATTGTTTCAGTTGTGACACGATTGTTAACCATGATCGGGAAAAATATCTGCTGAAAATCATACGAAAAAATCCGTTTTTCGCGATTTGGTATGAGATTAATCTCGGGAAGCCTAGTGTCAGCAAACACATAGTTCGTTTCCTATGCGAACTCTTGTTCACTTGCCTTTTGGCCTGATTTATCGTAGAATTTCTTTTCTGCCACAAATATTGCTCATTACGACTCGGTAGACTATAGTGTTGAAATGTGGATATAGGTATCCTCGAGATTTTCCCGCCTTCTTTGTCTCCATTTCTTGCTTTCGTATGCAGAACTTGGAATTACCTGTATGGATTAGGAATAACATTCTGAAAAACGATCAAGCAAAAACCATTGTTCTTTATTGTTCACAATAGGAAAGACAGCAGTTTGTGACGAAACGAAGGATTGTTTCAGTTGTGACACGATTGTTAACCATGATCGGGAAAAATATCTGCTGAAAATCATACGAAAACATCTGAAACTGTGATTGGAAGAGAATGGCAAAAAGCTCAGACTATGTCCGAAAAGTAACGGTACAGATAAGGCTATCTTATCACACAGGTTGAGCTTTATTTCTATTGGCGTATGGATTCTGTTGATGAATCTCCTCTTCCACAATACATTTAATCTGGAATATGGTTTCAGTTGGTATTTCTGATTCTTCCCCTAAACCTGGGATAATCAAAACAATGTGTGGGTTATCGGAACCTTATGGAACTACTTCTGAAATGATTTCTAGTGACACTTATGGTAACGCAAAGCTTAGATCTATTTCCGGATCTCTTCTGCAGCCTTATGACTATTCTTGCTGAGAAGCCGTCATTTAGCAGCACTATACATTTGCCTGCCATTAATAGATTACCACTGCGATCTTCACTATTACATCTACACATTGTTTGATGTTGCCTTCCCTACAGACACGGAATGGCCAGCTTGCATCGAAGATGTAATGCTGGAATTTATAGGTAGCTAACATGTTTCCATAGTATTTTGTGGATCTGAGGAATACTGCTACGGCTATTACAAGAATACAGTACGAAATGTTCTAAATGGTGAATACAATTACCCTTCCGTAACCGTTGTTCCTACCGAGTTTACGTACGTCGTATCAAGGAATATGTAAGTCCTCAGTAAGTGTATGCCAAGTATTAGAAATAACATAAATTGGAAATTAGTATGTTTTACTGCTCTGAATGTGACTGTGCTTTTGGATTCAGTGCCGGCCTGTGTGGCCGTGCGGTTCTAGGCGCGTCAGTCTGGAGCGGCGTGACCGCTACGGTCGCAGGTTCGAATCCTGCCTCGGGCATGGTTGTGTGTGATGTCCTTAGGTTAGTTAGGTTTAAGTAGTTCTAAGTTCTAGGGGACTGATGACCACAGATGTTGAGTCCCATAGTGCTCAGAGCCATTTGAACCATTTTTTTTTTTTTTTTTTTTTGGATTCAGTGACAACAGTTTCTCACCTATCTGCACAGAGTTTTGTTAGATTCGCCCAGTTACGACTGTGACTACAATTCGGCGGGAGAAATTTGAAGCACTATTTTCTCTTGCAGGAATTACGGTGCGCACAAAGGAACGCGTCGATGTAAACAATTGAAGACTGACGTCGCACGACCTGAGTGCACCGGGTCGATTGTAATAATCCACAAATATAAGGAGTTCTTTTGGAATATACTTTTACTGCTAACATTGAATTGTTATTATGTCAAATTAATATGTATTATTTTCATATATCTCTGATGCGATGAGTGCGTAATTGCATGTGTTTTATTGTTAAGTGCTATTGTGGTTCATCGTTACGTTACGCGTACGTGTTTCATTTTGTTACATTACTGTGTCACTGGAATGCGTCGTGTTCATCCTTTGTGGTTTCATGGTTCGTTGATAAATGCCAGATAAATAAAAATCTTCACTTTGTTTCCCAATTCATACTTAGTTTGCTGTATTACTGCAATGCTGGTTTGTTTTTCCCCTGAGTGATATTAAAGGTAAGCTACTGGTAATTTATCTACATTGTCTAAACAGATTACCATCATGTACCATATACGGGTTGACTGTGTGATTATTTAAAAGCAGATCATTGCTGTTACTACTCACATTGTTCACTGATTCAGGCTGATGTCACTGGATTGCGATGGTGCCCGCGTCAACTGCGTATCGTTTGTAGACTGGCTGGCCGACAGGCGTTCTATTTTATCCTCTTCATGTCGGTGTTTCCTTGATTGATCCGTGACCTGTCTCTCTCGGTTGTTGTCGGCGTAAAGAACTTCGCAGATTGGTAATCCGTATTATTCCTGTCTGTGTTCTTCCGGCCTTATAGCGTGGACACAGCGCTGTCGATGTACAGCTTCGAGAGTCCAAACAATTCTCTCCCTTCGCCATGTTGGCCACTTTCCATCGGTCGCACTGAATAAAGTATCGAACAGAAACACAGCGCTAGCGGACCGGTCTCGCGAAAGGTGCGCACCCGTCACTTCTCGTTTTAAGACAAATAATTCAGAGCGATAAAATCACTGAGCTTTCAGAGATACTTCTGTGGGGCGTCTGTTGCTCGGCAACTGACCTACAGTCTCAGCAACAGTGCGTCCTTCCTTCACAGCTTCGTTGCCGCAGCGAACGGAAGCAATAGCAGCTAACTGACTGATCGCCCTTATCTCATTACACAATGCTAATCAAAAATCATTATGCTGCGTTGACCGTAGCATCCACAGAACTCTCTTCTTTTTTAAAAAAGCTTTGAAAAAATATGCGTATGTATTATGCCTTCTCGGTGTAAGCAGTATATACGAAAATACTAATAAAATTTAAAAATCCCTAAAAATTAGTCGCGATAAAGTAAGCATTAATAGATCGATAAGAAAGTGTAGTCTAAGCTTAGAGCCAGTTATCAACGAAGACGAATCAAATGTCTCCTAAGCTTCTGATAATGTCTCATACTGGAAGAGATGTTTGGCGCAGGAACTGTCATTTAACATTGAAAGTAAATAAATAGGCGAACAGATACGCTACTTTTCGACTACGCTTACTTCCTTACGAGGTTGGCCACACAAACCTCAGTCCGTCTTTGACACAGCGAATCAACCTCCTCCATCTTCTTCGATCCGTGTGATCTTCTCCAGCTAGTCTAGCCGAACTCACATCCACACCGATCCCGTCAATCCATTTCAGCAGTGGTTTTCCCATTGGTCTGTTGCGTCTGATGTCTTCTTCCATCACCCACCTGGTGGTCTGGCCTTCTCGATGCATTACGTGCACACAATACTTCAGTCCTCTCTCTTTAACAACGGCCACAATGTCCAGCGATTTGTACAGTTCCTGCAGTTCGTGGTTTTTCCTTTTTCTCCAGTCATGTCCAGACTACATTGCAAGCCCGGGTCTAGAGGAGTGAAGGAGGGGGGGGGGGGGCGGCGGGCAAACCAGGGTATCTGCCCCAGGCGGCAATTACATTTTCGAACACATTCTAGGTTGATTTCTAAACGAATCATAAATTGGGCGGCCGGTGTGGCCGTGCGATTCTAGGCGCTTCAGTCTGGAACCGCGTGACCGCTACGGTCGCAGGTTCGACCTCAGGTTAGTTAGGTTTAATTAGTTCTAAGTTCTAGGCGACTGATGACCTCAGAAGTTAAGTCGCATAGTGCTCAGAGCCATTTGAACCAATTTTTTTTTAAATCATAAATTGATTGAATGCATGCATAGTGTACATGATGTCTCTGCCAGGGAATTCCCGTTGCATCTAGAAATAAAAAACTTTGCTACAGACAAAAGGGGGCGGGACTACACGAGCTGAGCCGAACAAACCCGAACGGATGAATGCCAATCGCTGTTTGCTTAAGAAATCGACTGGGTTATGCGAATGATCAGTGTTGCTATAATTATTAGCGAAATCCATAGATTCAGATTACCAGAGTGTAAATCAACGACTAACAGGTATAACAGGTAAGAAAGAGAATATATTAATTTTCTCTGTGCTTCCAAGGAAATGAAATTTTGACAAAATTTTTGCTAGATCGCTACACTACTAAGGGCCAGTTGTACAGTTCCCGGTTAGCAGCTGCTTAAGTTCTATTCTCGAAAGAGCGCGGAAAACGCGTAGTACGAACACGAAACAACGTCTAACCGGAGAATAAAGGCGAGGTAACTAAATTGGTGATTGTGACAGGGTTGGTGAAGTTAACCGGATAATAAGTGTTGACATGATAGGAATAGTTACAGAATTAGTGATGACAAGATTGTTTGTTAGAATGAGAAAGGAGAAGAAATGGGGACGTCACACAAATTACAGGGTTATTACAAATGATTGAAACGATTTCACAGCTCTACAATAACTTTATTATTTGAGATATTTTCACAGTGCTTTGCACACACATACAAAAACTCAAAAAGTTTTTTAGGCATTCACAAATGTTCGATATGTGCCCCTTTAGTGATTCGGCGGATATCAAGCCGATAATCAAATTCCTCCCACACTCGGCGCAGCATGTCCCCATCAATGAGTTCGAAAGCATCGTTGATGCGAGCTAGCAGTTCTGGCACGTTTCTTGGTAGAGAAGGTTCAAACACTGAATCTTTCACATAACCCCACAGAAAGAAATCGCATGGGGTTAAGTCGGGAGGCCATGACATGAATTGCTGATCATGATCTCCACCACGACCGATCCATCGGTTTTCCAATCTCCTGTTTAAGAAATGCCGAACATCATGATGGAAGTGCGGTGGAGCACCATCCTGTTGAAAGATGAAGTTGGCCCTGTCGGTTTCCAGTTGTGACATGAGCCAATTTTCCAGCATGTCCAGATACACATGTCCTGTAACGTTTTTCTTGCAGAAGAAAAAGGGGCCGTAAACTTTAAACCGTGAGATTGCACAAAACACGTTAACTTTTGGTGAATTGCGAATTAGCTGCACGAATGCGTGAGGATTCTCTACCGCCCAGATTCGCACATTGTGTCTGTTCACTTCACCATTAAGAAAAAATGTCGCTTCATCACTGAAAACAAGTTCCGCACTGAACGGATCCTCTTCCATGAGCTGTTGCAACCGCGTCGAAAATTCAAAGCGGGTGTCAGGGCTTGTAGCAATCTGCTTTAGCCTTTTCCGTAAGATTTTCCAAACCGTCGGCTGTGGTACGTTTAGCTCCCTGCTTGCTTTATTCGTCGACTTCCGCGGGCTACGCGTGAAACTTGCCCGCACGCGTTCAACCGTTTCTTCGCTCACTGCAGGCCGACCCGTTGATTTCCCCTTACAGAGGCATCCAGAAGCTTTAAACTGCGCATACCATCGCCGAATGGAATTAGCAGTTGGTGGATCTTTGTTGAACTTCGTCCTGAAGTGTCGTTGCACTGTTATGACTGACTGATGTGAGTGCATTTCAAGCACGACATACGCTTTCTCGGCTCCTGTCGCCATTTTGTCTCACTGCGCTCTCGAGCGCTCTGGCGGCAGAAACCTGAAGTGCGGCTTGAGCCGAACAAAACTTTATGAGTTTTTCTACGTATCTGTACTGTGTCGTGACCATATGTCAATGAATGGAACTACAGTGAATTTATGAAATCGCTTCAATCATTTGTAATAGCCCTGTATATGAAAGAATATGACGATTCCAAATTTATATAAAAATTATGTACTACTCTTTTCGATCTCATGCTTGAGAAAATGTAGCATATGAATGAAATATGAAACTACTTCCTAATATAAAAATTTTTGCTTGTAATCGGCCTAATAGGCATTTGATATTGGTAGTTCGTGAATTATAATCTCTCGCGTTGTTTATGTAAATGAAGTAGATAATAAATGGCTCTGAGCACTATGGGACTTAACTGCTGTGGTCATCAGTCCCCTAGAACTTAGAACTACTTAAACCTAACTAACTTAAGGACATCACACACATCCATGCCCGAGGCAGGATTCGAACCTGTGACCGTAGCGGTCACGCGGTTCCAGACTGTAGCGCCTAGAACCGCACGGCTACTCCGGCCGGCTGAAGTAGATAAAAATGACCATTTGTGCCAAAACAATCTCGCTTATTTGGCGTGTATTACAACTGCTGCATTATTAGAAAGGCCTGTTTCGTTTTATCTAGCAGACAGTGAGAACATAGATGTAATCAAATCGAGAAACCACACGTCTTGGGTACTATTTGTATTAACAGCTTTTTCAGTATTAGACAGAGACATTTTAATTTTTTGCGTAGTAACGTTTGAGGAACTTTGATGGCGTAATAAGTCCTTTCCCAGAAAGGAAAGTATGCCATGTAAGGCTGTAACAAGATTAGACAGGAAAAAATGCTGGGATCTGTGGACTGAAGACACGTATAGTGTCTTGCTTGTCTCTTGTCTTTACTGGTTTTGTGTTTCCTACATTTAATTTTGTGTCACTCAAAAGAGAAAGATATTAGCTAATAGGCAAGAAGGAGTGCAAATTTTCTGAAGAGTTCTTATTCTCCCAGTTATGGATAACACCACCCAGTATTAATTGAGACCTTTTTTTTAAGGAGGGTAGGATGTCAAACCGGCCGACTGGGAGCAGGACATTTTAATTTCCACTGTCCTGAATATAGGCGTGATGGCTTCCATTACAAAACATACACATTTGAATCGTACAGAGCGAAATACGGTGACGAGCGTTAGAATAACGCTGTGTGAAGAGGCGTGGCACTGCAGTTTGGCACACTTAAGACCAAATAACATGTTTCACATTTACTTAAACACATACAGGGTATTTCGGAAGGTCTGGCCAATACTCAAGGATATGACAGGAATGATCATTCGAAACAAAAAAGTCAAGTAAAAATGGGCTCTAAAACGCATACCTTAAGTGTGGTGTCACCGCCAGACACCACACTTGCTAGGTGGTAGCCTTTAAATCGGCCGCGGTCCGGTAGTATACGTCGGACCCGCGTGTCGCCACTGTCAGTGATTGCAGACCGAGCGCCACCACACGGCAGGTCTAAAGAGAGGTCCTAGCACTCGCCCCAGTTGTACAGCCGACTTTGCTAGCGATGCTACACTGACAAATTACGCTCTCATTTGCCGGGACGATAGTTAGCATAGCCTTCAGCTACATCATTTGCTACGACCTAGCAAGGCGCCATTATCAATAGATATTTAACTTGTGATGCCTGTACCGTCAGACCGATATTCACCAATTATGGATTAAAGTTAAGTATTACATCAACTACGTACTTTATTTGCTACTAAAAATTCCCTTAACTGTTCCAGACCTCACGCCAGTCTGCGTGAGCTAAACGCGTGCCTTTCGGTTACCGGACATAGTGGATTGGCTGTCTGGTCAGTCCACCACGGTTGGCGACGAGTGTAAAAACGGTCTTCTTCTTTATACTTGCTTAAATTACTTGTGTCATGGCTTTGCCACAATCTCCAGATGTACTGTCCGAATTTTATCGCTTGCAGAATCAGCAGACACAGGCCATATTGGATGCCCTTGGACAGCTCATCCAGGGTCAACGTGCACTGCAAACCGATGCGGCAGCCGCCGCTTCACCGCTACCGCAGCCACAACACGCAGTTGCACCACCTTTTCGTACTTTTGATGCTGCACTGGAAACCTGGACGGAGTGGTCACGCCAATTTGGATTCCAGCTCACCGCCTACAGAATTCAAGGTAACGAGCGGCAGCCTTTATTATTATCGTGCGTCGGCGTGTCCACATACCGTGTGATAGTGAAATTATTTCCCCAACGCGACATAGCAACTCTGTCCTACGACGAAATTTTGTCGGCATTAGATGCATATTTCAAAGAATCAGTCAATGTAGTTGCAAAAAGGTATACCTTCTTTCATACAAAACGTACGGCCGGTCAGACTAATAGGGAGTGGGTTGCAACCTTGCAAGGCCTTACTAGGGATTGTGCTTTTGAGTGTGAATGTGGACTCCCTTATCCAGATACTATGGTACGTGATGCAACTGCACAGAACCTTTCTGATGTTCGTGTAAGGGAACAGATTTTGAAACTAGTCAATCCCTCCCTTCAACATGTGATGGACATATTGGATAGGCAAGACACACTTGACTTTGCTCAGGCATCACTTGAACCTTCGCCAGCCGTGTGTCACGTTAACCAGCCCGCCGGGCGAGCTGCACAGAACAGTAAACAGCCCTCGCACCCGTCCGCGCAGCGGCCGCCAAGCTCTCCGCTACGTGTGCCGCGCAAGCATGCAAATGCAGTGCTAAAATCATGCCTGCTGTGTGCTACTAGACATTCGCGTGAGAATTGCCCATCACGGCAGGCTATTTGCTTTTTCTGTAATAAAAAAGGACATGTTCAGAGTGTTTGCCAGAAAAAGCTCAGAACGGACACTCACAACCATTCCAGATCCTTTGCTTCGCGCCGGAAGCGCAATCGAACCAAGAATACTCAGGCTCGTGAACCTTCACCCATGGAAATTCATGCAGTTCATTCCACTCCGCCCAATGCCACTCTCTCTAGCAGTGACTGTGTTCATCCCACAAATAGTGTGCGTCGACATCGCAGGAAATCCCGTCCAGTCGCAAGTGATTCTGTACCAGTGTCAGTTCACATTGCATGAGACAGTTGCTCTTGTCGTCAGCAGGACAATAAACTTTTTGTAGACTTGGACATTCATGGCAACGTGATACCATTCCAGCTCGATACCGGAGCTGCAGTTTCTCTGATCAATCACGACACGTACAAACAGCTGGGCACACCTCCGTTGCGTGCTGCAAATGTTAACTAGCTATTCCTGTCAGAATATCCCTGTATTAGGACAGTGCAGCCTTCTTGCAACATACAAGGGACACACAAAAGTTGTGTCATTTTACATACTTCGTTCTTCTTCTGCAGTGAACTTGTTTGGTTTAGATTTATTTCAGTTGTTTAACTTGTCTATAGTAAATCAGGTCCTCTCAGTGAACCAGACAGTGCCTTCAGCCAGTGTTTCTCGTCTATGTGAAGAGTTTGCAGACATTTTTGCACTGGGCCTTGGTTGCGCTAAGAACCATAAAGCACATTTGGAACTGAAAGTAAACACGCAACCGAAATTTTTCAGAGCGCACAGTGTTCCCCACGCATTGCGTGATGAGGTCACAAGAACGTTAAACGATTTAGAATCACAAGGTATAATTGAACGTGTGCAGGCTTCTCTCTGGTCCTCACCCTTAGTAATTTTGCCAAAACCTTCTGGAAAATTGAGACTTTGTGTGGACTTCAAAGCTACAGTGAATCCACAACTAGTGATTGCAACTTTTCCTTTACCCCGCCCGGAAGATCTCTTTGACAAACTGTGCCCAGGTAAATATTTTTCGAAGTTGGACCTAGCAGATGCGTACTTGCAAATGCCAGTGGACAAAGAATCCCAGCGCGTTTTGGTGGTTAACACGCATCTGGGTTTGTATCGATTCAAAAGACTGCCATTCGGGTGTGCATCCGCCCTTGCATTGTTTCAGCAACATCTGCAAACTGTTTGTGCCTCGGTCCCTACTGCAGCAAACTATCTGGACGATATTGTGATCTCCGGAAAGACGGAAGAAGAACATTTAGCCAATCTCAGAACATTATTTCAGGTCTTGCGACAAAATGGTCTTCACTTGCAGAAGGACAAATGTGTGTTTTTTGCTCGGGACTTACCCTATCTGGGCCATGTACTCAATGCCCAAGGCATACATCCCAGTCCAGAGCACCTCCGTGCCATACAGGACTTGCCTTCGCCGCAGAATTTGAAGCAGCTACAGAGTGTGCTGGGAAAAATCAATTATTATCATAATTATGTGCGCCACGCCTCTTCCATTTCAGCTCCGCTCCATCGCTTACGCCGTAAAGGTGTTTCGTTCGTCTGGCCGACGGAATGCGAACGCGCCTTTCGCCAGTTGAAATCGGCGTTGCTTTCAAATACTTGCCTTACGCCATTCGATCCCCAGAAACCCCTTTTGTTGATGGTAGATGCATCGGATTTCGGGATCGGTGCTGTGCTTGCGCACAAAGATGGATCGCAGGATCGCCCTATTGCCTTTGCGTCCAAATTGCTTTCGTCTGCGCAAAGAAATTATTCACAGATCGAGAAAGAAGCCTTGGCTCTCGTATTTGGTGTTACAAAGTTTCATGATTTCTTGTATGGTCGTCACTTTACCATCATCACAGACCACAAACCTTTGACATCGCTTTTTCATCCGAACAAGCCTGTACCTCCGCGTACAGCGCAGAAACTTATTCGCTGGTCTATTTTCCTCTCGCAGTACCGCTACGATATCTTGTATCGGTCCACTGCTAAGCACGGAAACGCCGATGCGTTGTCCCGTTTGCCTGTTGCTGAGGATAGAGCATTCGATTCCTCCGAACTTGCTTGCATGTTTATTGATGCGGAAACCGATGACGTGGTCGAATCGTTTCCGATTGATTTTCGTCTTGTAGCTACAGCCACAGCTGATGACCCTGTCCTTGCTACCGTTTTGCGTTTTGTTGCTACTCAATGGCCCTTGTCAAAGTCAGGGATCGAGGATCCGTTGGTTCGCCGATTTTTTGCTCACAAGGAGAGACTGTTTGTTCGACGTGGTGTTTTGCTGTTGCGTTCTGATAATGATCAGTCCAGGGTCGTGGTCCCACGTTTATTACAGTCCTCTGTCTTACGGCTTCTCCACCAAGGACATTGGGGTATAGTGCGAACGAAACAACTTGTTCGTCAGCACTGCACTTGGTTCGGAATCGATGCTGCGATTACGAATATGTGCTCTTCTTGCATGGCGTGTGCCGAACAACAGTCCGCCCAACCGCGGAAATTCTTTGCATGGCCGAAAGCCACTTCCCCTTGGCAACGCTTACACATCGATTTTGCTGGTCCATTCTGGAATGCTCGATGGTTGGTTGTGGTAGATTCATTCAGTAATTTTCCTTATGTTGTCCGGATGTCTTCTACGACGTCGTCTGTCACCATCCAAGCGTTATCCGCTATCTTTTGCATTGAAAGTCTTCCACAGACTATTGTTTCTGACAATGGCCCACAATTTATGTCCGCAGAATTTCAGTCATTCTGCAAGGCCAATGGTATTCAACATCTGACATCCGCGCCGTTTTCGCCTCAGTCAAACGGTGCCGCTGAACGATTGGTCCGGACTTTCAAGTCACAGATGTTGAAGTTGAAAGAGTCTCATTCTCGGGAGGACGCGTTATTGCTCTTCTTGTCTTCGTATCGCTCTCAGACCCGAGATGGTCTCTCGCCGGCTGAGTTGCTCCACGGTCGTCCTCATCGAACCTTGATGTCTTTGCTACATCCGCCGCATCAGGTTCCTGTGCAGCGGCAGCCACCTGCTTTTGCTCCAGGCGACGTTGTATACTATCGCAACTATCGAGGTTCACGGCGTTGCCTTGCAGGGCGCATTCTTCGCTGCCTCGGCCGCGCTATGTGTCTGGTTTTGGGGGCCACTGGTGAGGTGCGTCGGCATCTCAATCAGCTGCGCCTCTGTCGTCGCACGGGTTCTGCCGCTCCCCATCTGCTTTCAGCGACGGTGCCGTCCGGTCAGCGCCCTGAGGACCCATCTACTGGCTCGCCTCATCCCCAGGTGTTACCGACGCTGCCTTCCATTTTGCTCCACGGCGACGCGCCGCCGCCGCCGCCGCCGCCGCCTGTTCTCCCGCCGGCGACGCCCGCAGTGGACGCTTCGCTGCAGCCGCCAAGCGCCTCCCTGGGTCACGCGCCGCCGATCGCTTCCCGTGACCAGCTGTCCTCCGACATGGACCTCTTGCCCGCTCCGGACCAGATGTCGTCTTCGCCCGTCGGCTGCCCCGCCCCGATGGAGGTCGAATCTTCGGCCCCTCCTGTCTCTTTGCGGGCGCATACACCGCATGTTGGCGTGCACCCTGGACTAGGTTTTCAGGCGTTTCCTAGCTCCCCTCGGACCGAATGGCCGGGTGCCGGTGGCACAGCCTCGCCTGTTAGGCTCCCCACCTCGTCGCATACCTCAACATGGGGTCCTCCCCACGGCGGGCGGAAGCCTTATAACACAACCGTACGCCGATTTGCGGGGGAGGAATGTGGTGTCACCGCCAGACACCACACTTGCTAGGTGGTAGCCTTTAAATCGGCCGCGGTCCGGTAGTATACGTCGGACCCGCGTGTCGCCACTGTCAGTGATTGCAGACCGAGCGCCACCACACGGCAGGTCTAAAGAGACGTCCTAGCACTCGCCCCAGTTGTACATCCGACTTTGCTAGCGATGCTACACTGACAAATTACGCTCTCATTTGCCGGGACGATAGTTAGCATAGCCTTCAGCTACGTCATTTGCTACGACCTAGCAAGGCGCCATTATCAATAGATATTTAACTTGTGATGCCTGTACCGTCAGACCGATATTCACCAATTATGGATTAAAGTTAAGTATTACATCAACTACGTACTTTATTTGCTACTAAAAATTCCCTTAACTGTTCCAGACCTCACGCCAGTCTGCGTGAGCTTAACGCGTGCCTTTCGGCTACCGGACGTTGTGGATTGGCTGTCTGGCCAGTCCACTACATTAAGAGCTATGAGAAAATCTTGATTTTCGATACTGTGACATAGATCTCTTCTACTGCAAGCTCTTTGCTTTCGATATTTTGGGAAATGGTAGTATCGACCAAAACAGGAAAAAAAATGACCCGTAAACATATGCTCTAAAATGCATACCTTAGAAACCATGAGAACTTGTTCACCTTCGCTACTTGTTCGTCTTCTAATGAACAAGTACTCATAGAAGAAGAGTAGAAGAGATGTGTTTTACAGTATCGAAGATCAACAATTGCTCAAAGTTCTTAAGGTATTCGTTTTAGAGTTCATGTTTACTTGACTTTTTTGTTCCCTGTCGTATCTCTGAATATTGACCATCACTTCTGAAACACACTGTAAGTTTTATATATCAATCTCTTCAGAAGGATGTGCGCTACAAAATGGACATACTTTTGAAAAATCGATATGTCTTGAATCTTTGATGCCCTCTCTCAAATGCTCGACAGAAGGGGGGGGGGGGGCACTAGCAAGTTTTTGCCTTGGTTCGGAAATATCGTAGATCGGGTCTGCTTCATTGCTCCAAAAATCTGTCTCAAAACAGCATTCTCAAAAGCCGGGAGCTTTCTTCCTGTCTTTTGGATCAGAGGTCAGTTCTCTGCTCCGTACAGGATGACAGGATATATTTCAGTCCCGTAGATCCTGATCTTCGTGGATCTCCATAGAACCCGGGACTTGAACAGATTTCTGAGACGAACCTTGACCTGTTCGCTGCTTGTATTCTATTATTTCGTGATCTACCTCGTTCCTTTCAATACGTATTGTGCCAAGACGTTTGAAGTCTCTCACCATTTCAAAGATCCTACCATCCACATTTGAAAGTCTGTCACCGTTCTCTTTGCTCCCTACGAGGTATTTGGTGTATCCATATTCATCTTCAAGCCTGCTCTCATTGCCTCTTCTATCAACGCTCTTGCCATCTGAATCAGATCTTGCTCATTCTGTGGCATTAAAACTATAATCTGCAGCGGCCAGGAAGTTGAGCTACCTACCCAGCTGAATTCCTGTCTCTATGCTTGTTACCTTACTCGGTGTTCTGTACACTAGTGGCGCCAAATCACTGGAAACAGTAACTACCGAAAACACCTGTGAATAACCATCTGAATCGAATTAACATGAAATAACCATATAAAACAAATATAGAAAAATCAGGTGTCAGGCTGAAATTTACTGGCAGAGACTTAAGTAAACGTATTTCATCCACGAAACGAGTGCAATACGAAACACTTGTTCGATAGACTCTTACACTACTGGCCATTAAAATTGCTACTCCACGAAGATGACGTGCTACAGACGCGAAATTTAACCGACAGGAAGAAGATGCTGTGATATGAAAATGAATAGCTTTTCAGAGCATTCACACAATGTTGGCGCCGGTGGCGACACCTATAACGTGCTGACATGAAGAAAGTTTCCAACCAGCGCCTCCGATGGTGTACTCAACGACGAACCTGGGTGCACGACTGGCAAAATTTAATTTTTTCGGATGAATCCACGTTCTCTTTACAGCATCATGATGGTCGCATCAGTGTTTGGCGACATCGCGGTGAACGCACACTGGAAGCGTGTATTCGTCATCACCATACTGGCGTATCACCCGGCGTGATGGTATGGGGTGCCATTGGTTACACGTCTCGGTCACCTCTTGTTCGCATTGACAGCACTTTGAACAGTGGACGTTACATTTCAGATGTGTTACGACCCGTGGCTCTCCCCTTCATTCGGTCCCTGCGAAACCCTACATTTCAGCAGGATAATGCACGACCGCATGTTGCAGGTCCTGTAGGGGCCTTTCTGGATACAGAAAATGTTCAACTGCTGCCCTGGCAGCACATTCTCCAGATCTCTCACCAATTGAAAACGCCTGGTCAATGGTGGCCGAGCAACTGGCTCGTCACAATACGTCAGTAACTACTCTTGATGAACTGTCGTATCGTGTTGAAGCTGCATGGGCAGCTGTACCTGTACACGCCATCCAAGCTCTGTTTGACTCAATACCCAGGCGTATCAAGGCCGTTATTACGGCGAGAGGTGGTTGTTCTGGGTACTGATTTCTCAGGATCTATGCACCCAAATTGCGTGAAAATGTAATCACATGTCAGTTCTAGTATAATATATTTGTCCAATCAATACCCGTTTATCATCTGCATTTCTTCTTGGTGTAGCAATTTTAATGGCCAGTAGTGTATGTATTGCTCATCAGTTGGATTAAGAGATGAGATAAAGAACATCCAACGAAGAGCGGTGCATTTCCTGGCGGGATGTTTTAGTAGAGAGTGTTATGGAAATGCTCTATAAACTCTAGTGGCAGACGCTGCAAGAGACGCACTGTGCGTACGGACAGCTTTAGTGTTGATTTTCGAGAGCTTACGTCCCAAGAAGAATCAGCCAACATTTTACTTCTTCCCACTACGTCTCAGGATACAAGCACGACAATATCAGAGAAATTAGATCTCATATGAACGATATGAAGGCTCACCAACAACCACTCTTCCCACGCCCGTTCGCGAATGGGACAGGAAAGAGGGAAAATATAGTGGCACCAGAAGTATCAATCGCCACGCATCGTATTGCTTGTGGATGTAATTTTAGATGTAGAAAGGCCAAGTAAAAAATTATGTCAAAGGAAACGTTGTCTTGTTCCTTCTTCTGTTTGCCTGCGTATTCTGCACTATATCTGAAAATCCTCGCTCATACATCTTGTGACATGAAAGCAGACGAGCAGAAATATTAGAAAAAAATCTAGAGATTTTCACTATTAGGTGATCAATTAACTGCCTTCCATTCTACACGTCGACAACCCAAATCACAAACATATACCACGCAAACTAGAACAACCATTTCTCGAACATTTATCAGACCTATTTCTATAACATTTACCCTCTACTGCAGCGATAATTAATTATTCCTTGTTCCCTTAAATATCCATCGTCCGAGTCCTAATTGTAATAAACGCTTTCCCACAAACTTCTTTCATCGCCTCCTCTTTCTATTATCTCTTCATTTCGTATTTCATCTAATAACTTCATAAAATCTTTCGCTTTTATTGTACTTGAAAGCCAGTCTCGGCAGAGAAGAGGCATGGCTGCAAGAGCTGCCATCGGGGCTGTTTACGAGATGCTAGTAATCGTGCGGTAAGCAGATTCAGCTGACTACCACGCCTCGTGATTCGTTTCGGCTCAGCAATTTCCGCTACGTGTTCGCCACACGTGCCCAAGTAATGAGAGGTTCGTGGCCGTTGAAAGAGCAGTCATTAGTTAGGGCCCGTGTTGTACCGCCTCCTGGAGAAAGCAGCATGTATATTTGGTCACAAACTGTTCATCGCTGGTGCACTCAGTCTGTGCGCGAACACAGCGAAAGGACAGTATTTCTTTTTAGTCCATTTCGTTTCATACTTGTAGGTAGGCTACATCAGTAGTTTTATTGCACATGTTCGACTACTATCTTCGACCTCAAGTAACTGGCTAATAAGTAAGAAAAAAGAGAAATAATACTCCCTGTATTACTGAAAGTCTATTTGTAGTGGGTTATTTGTGCATGAATGTTGTCCAAATTAGAACATTGTGGGTACGTAGTGATAAGTTTCGTCAAAACGCGTCAGCGCAGTACAAATGAAAGGGCAGTTCACTACTGACGCCTACTTTCGATCCGCCTAGAGATGTCGTGTAAGGTGAACGACGCAGTAGAAATGAGGCGAGCGCTGCAAATTTATATAATTACCAAATACATTCGCTCGCTGATGGTCGCCTTCGAAGTACACTGCTCGCCATTGAAACTACATCACCAACAAAGGACAGTAAATAACGAAGTTTGGCTAATTGAGCTCATGCAGTATAATTCGAAGAATAAATGACTAATTTTTTTAAGTGACTGGGGGTATAGAGGATGCAAAATTTAGTATACAGTATTACTACGTCTGGCACGAACAAAGGCTCTAATATGGGTAGGAATCGAGTCGAGCTGAGCTTGGATGACAGATTCATATGGGAACTTTTGTGATGTTCTATTTGAACATTGTATCATGTAGGGTTTGAAAAGTAGACTCAACGAATTACTCGCTGACACTACTGAACTTCTGAATCAAAATACGAGGGATATTCTGAAAGTAAGCTCCGATCGGGCGCAAAATGGAAACCACAATGAAAATCCGATGAAGCTTTGCACAGATCTATTGAGTAGTGTCCCTTGTATGCCCGTCGATCGAGTCACGTCGCGCTCTTTTCAATGCTGATAAAACGACTAGAATAATAGAGTCTCCCTCCAGGTTTGAGAGCCTGGTGAGAGATTTCGCCCGACCTCATGCAGCCCATATAACATAACTAACTGCCTAGCGTTTCCTTCTTCACGACAGTTCTCGGCCGCACTCTGCACGGAAAAAGAAGATTCTCCTGCAGCGTTTTCGAGGGGAAGTATTGGGTCACCCAGAATACAGTCCGTAATTGGCTCCCCTGTCATCTCTGCCCACACGAACCACTGGCTATGAGAACGACACTTTGGCACAGACAATGAGGAGTAGACTAGCGTAGAGAATTGGCGGAAAACACAGGCGGCTGCCTTCTATAATGATGCTGCTGGAAAGCTGGTACAACGGTACGACGAATGTCTAAGTCGGATTGGCGATTGTGTAGAGAAGTACGCGAAAGGTGTAGCTAACTGTTTCAGGAACAACTTTTTTTTTTAATTTTCGTAATTGTTTCCATTTCACGACTGATCGCTCCATACTTTCTAAACACCCCTCGTAATTGTTCCAGTTGGTAACCAAAATCGACGAGGGCAAAGTTATCAGAAAATGGCGAAATGGGGGAAAACCCCGCAGGTGTTTTGAGATAAATCCTCGCATCTGTAACAAAGAGACGACAATTCTTCAATGACAACAGCTCAAAAGAAGGACATTTAGTCCACATTACGTAAGATTTTCTCACTTAGAGGTACCAACTTGCTGTACAAAATAAAGATTAAGAGGAAAGATTTTAGGTATACAGACTGAAGCAGTGAGTGAAAATTTGTATTGAGGCCAAAAATTGAACCCGGGTCTCCTGCTGGGTTCTCCTGCTTATTAGGCAGGTGTGTTCATTCACCGCTTCAGTATATATAAATAAAATCATACCTGTATGAGACCAGTAAAGCCAACGAAATTGTGTCATTTCATTTGTATTAAGAGGAAACTTTCTGGCAAAGCATTCAAATCTGTGCTTGTAACATCGACACCCAATAAAGAATGAATTGAAAAAGAATTCATGGGAAAATGTGATCTTGGTGCTGGGAAAGAAGACATGCTACAGAAACAAAACGGCGTAAGCTAGATTTCAGTTCATCAGTTACAAAACTAAACAAACAAAAATGCCAGGTGCGAATAGAACTCGAGCGCTTGTGGACACCGTACAAACTTCATTACGTATATATGCAGTTCATCCACTTCCGAAACCGAATATTTCGACCATTTCTGCCTGTTATCGACACTACTACTGGTTAGATATCGGTCCCAGTGATTCCAAGATTATCGAGAATGTTTTAATTCCAGAAATATAAAGGTGCATAAAGTCATGGCCGAGCGGGATTAGCCGAGCGGTCTAGGGGCGCTGCAGTCATGGACTGTGCGGCTGGTCCCGGCGGAGGTTCGATTCCTCCCTCGGGCATGGGTGTGTGTGTTTGTCCTTACGATAATTTAGGTTAAGTAGTGTGTAAACTTAGGGACTGGTGACCTTAGCAGTTAAGTCCAATAAGATTTCACACACATTTGAACAATTTTTTGAACCACAATGTTAGAAAAACTGAGAACTGTGTGGCTTTACCCTCTCCTACTCTACGCGATTCCATTTTGCTTCAGTCGTATGCTGTAGTTCACCCGTCGTACTGGCTGGCATTGACGGCGTGCCGGTAGCTCGGAAACTTACCACCAGATATTTTCAAGTGAGTCAGAGACCTCGAGAACGCTCTGTCCAGGCCAGTAGCTGAATAGCCTCTGTGTCGAGGTAGGTCAGGGGAGCGCAGGCAACATGCGATCTCGCGTTAGGTTGTTGAAAGATAACATCACGGAGACCTCGAAGATAAGGCGCAGCTATCGAATTTAACGCGTCAGAGATCCATCGCCTAGTGTCCACAGTACCGGTTATTCGAACCACAGGGGATCGTGTTGTCCACGCACTGGAGCCCCACACTGTCACCCCAAATGGTGGACCGTCGTGACGACGACGACGAAAGTAATCCGGCAACATTCGTACTCCTCTGAGTTATCGAGCTCCGTGGCTTTTTGCTCTGTGCTGCTTTCCATCTGGTGAACATACACAAAAAAACAGAACCATTATGTTCATCTTCACTATTGGGCACCTGCAGCTGTTGATTCATTTAATGCAGCTTATCAGTGCCTTGTACATCATCTCCATGTCTTCTCCTGATGACAGTTGGACAGGTTTCATACAAAAACTCTCTTTTACGACCTCATGATTCTTTTACTTTTTCATGTATTATTTCACACTCTTACAACAGGCGTGAGACTGGATGCCATGTCTCCACTCATTTCATAAAACTTTACGTTCCATAAACAACTTGATTTATGAAATGTGGTGATTTTCAATTGATTTGCAGCTTCATAGAGTTTCTAATTATACAACGTTATGATGCTTAATTTTGCGCATGCGGTAAAGTTCTCAAAATACGTAAAAGGATTTACTGCTTAAATATCAGCTCTTCTTTGACTGCTTCCTTCAACGCAAGAAAACTTGGCCGCACACTGTAAGCTTTATCTCTCTTAAAAGTCCTTATTGATTTTCCTTCTACTTCTCTGCTTTTGCACTTATCCTCTCCAATGCAAATTTTACGATTTCCTGTTGGCATTTATACCTGACAGGTGGCTAGTCTAAAAGTCTTATTCAGTATCCTCCTTTATCTAATCTTTCTCATATCCTACTACACAATTTTCATTTAGAATGATTCCTTCACCTTTCTGAAATTCACGATGCGTATTTATTGTGTAATTATTTCCATCAGATAGGTTAACTCACAGAACAAAATCACTATCTGTTATCCCTTCGTTGCTCTTCCCTTTCTTCTCTGTTCCTATCAGTAGCACAAATGAGTAGTTCCCAGCGGCTGAAACGACCTAATTCTCACTCATCACTCATATGCTTTTCCTCTCCTGGTGCACTTAATAGTGTCTCAACAAATTCTCTCACGTTAACATTGGGTAATCCTCTTCTATTACTTGCTGTTGTTGTTGTGGTCCTCAGTCTTGAGACTGGTTTGATGCAGCTCTCCATGCTACTCTATCCTGTGCAAGCCTCTTCATCTCCCAGTACCTACTGCAGCCTACATCCTTCTGAATCTGCTTAGTGTATTCATCTCTTGGTCTCTCTCTACGATTTTTACCCTCCACGCTGCCCTCCAATGCTAAATTTGTGATCCCTTGAAGCCTCAGAACATGTCGTACCAACCGGTCCCTTCTTGTCAAGTTGTGCCACAAACTCCTCTTCACCCCAATTCTACTCAATACCTCCTCATTAGTTATGTGATCTACCCATCTAATCTTCAGCATTTCTAAAGCTTCTATCCTCTTCTTGTCTAAACTATTTATCGTCCATGTTTCACTTCCATACATGGATACACTCCATACAAATACTTTCAGAAACGACTTCCTGACACTTAAATCTATACTCGATGTTAACAAATTTCTCTTCTTCAGACTATTACTTGCAGCCTACGTATTCTATCTTATGATGCTATGGTCCACACATTTTCCTAATATTTGTCGTCTTTTTCATTTTATAAACCATATATTTTCTTCAGAACTTCTGCAATCTAAGCTGGAGTCGCATTCTGTCAAATCACCTAATTGAAAATACTCACAATCACTTGCTGGTTCGTGGTTAACTTCACCTACTATTTCTCCACCTTGTTCCTCTTCGTTCCCTAATCTTTTTTGATAACCAGAGATATCGAATAATTACTTTTTCAGGACATTTCTGTGTTATCTACGAATTTTAATTTATTATTCTCGTCCTCGAGAGCCACAAGTGCAAACTTCTCCTTAAAAAGTAGTATGACACGGTAACGTTTCAGAAAACCGAGTACTAATATGGCTTTCACCGTCAAATTCTTCACAATCAAAAAATTTGTCCTAAATGCATGTGACTGGCGATAAAAAATCTGCTCTGACTTGCTCTTTAACCTCTGCACATGTTTCTGTTCACTTCACCTGGTATTTCTTCCATCTTAAATAATGGCCACTGCTTCTCCCTATCACACAACCCATAGAATTCCCTGTCCAACACCGACACTTGTCTACCTAAATCAAGTATACACTGCACTTCTTTTGTCCCATGTTCACAGTTTCGATCGGATATGCGATGTATTCTATCAAATTCCGTATTTCATAATGCCAACGTTCCCTTAAGTTCTTTGCAGTTTGTACATAGTTTTCCTGGTACACTGGCCGTAACTAACTGTGCCGCCACAGCATTCATTGCTAATCAGCTTCCTTGTGTAATCCTTAGTTTTTCATTCCTCTGGTTGTGTCTTGGGTCAGGTCTAAAAGCATCTACAATTTCAACTCTCCCATCTTGTTCGTCATACTTCCTGTTGTATTGGTGCTCATCACGTCTTCAGTTATTTCTCCTGTCATCTGCCTAATATTGTGATCCCCCATCGTCTGTTTTCACTTCACATATCCCCTCCATTTCCATTTCTTCTCGGTGGTGTCTCGCTCTCCATTTTTGATTATTCGTTTACTGATTTTCACATGGCAAGTACGTCTGAATAAAGTGCTTAGGTACCAATGCTTCTGTACTTCGACAGAAACTTAATTCTTGCAATACATGCCGGAATCCTCGCACATCGTGCACATTTCTATCGGAAATTTCGTCCAACAAATACTCATCATTTCTGCTGGCTTGTAAAGTTCATCAAGAAATTGATTCCTGACGGCCATCTCCTTGGGAAACTATATGGGGCCTTGACACCTCGAATATGCATAATTATCCACTGTCAGTGTCCCTAGTATCCGTTGTAACAACTTGAACGGATTTTGACACCCAAATGTAACAGTTTAACAGTTGTGTTACTAAATGTGACACTTCTGTCACTCAATGTAACTGGGTTTTCTCTTTGGATGCTGTCAATTATCAGGATGAGCATTCTAAAGCATTCTGTCAGGGTGAAAATATTAAATAAATTAACTTTTCTCTCTTACAGCATGTGGGCAGGGTGGGTTCTCCCTTGGCTCGGGTATGAGGTCGAATGAAACATCATTTTTACATAAGATAACTTTTATTGAAAGTTTCGTACAACTGTATCTTACTGGATGTTCTGGTTCGGAGAGCGGCAGCCGTGTCGTTTGCGTAGCCTTCTGCTGCGACAGCGGCGGCGGCGGCGGCGGCGGCGGCGGCGGCGTCTGATTACGCGTAGCGGTGTGTATCTCGTGTCGCCGTCTCGCCCAGTTGACTGGAGACGCGCAGCGCGAGGTGGCCCGTTTAATTATTGCGAGCGACGTCGTGCATCGGATGGTGATACCTTGAATGTGGCGTCCCAGTGTTTCTCTTCTCTAAGCGGCCGCGTGTGTTGTGCGTCGACCAGCGGAGCGGCGCGGCGGGGGAAGGCCAGTGTCCCGAACTCGAACCACGGACTCCCGCTTGCCAGTCTTCGGCTGTCAGGTCTTCATCCCAGCTCACAGGTAACTACTGATGTGAGGCCGTCTCCTTCCCGTTCTCACGAGTCACCTGGGTATGTAGAAACCAGACTTCCAATACCTTTTAACTTCTGTCTTCTGGCGCCGCGGCTGCTGCTTGCTATTCCATTACAGCGGCGGACTTGGTGCGTCTGTGCATGATGCAGTCTCTTCTTGCATGACGGTCTTCAGCACCAAAACTGACTGAAAACTACGGCTACTCTTCTTTTCTTCCTTCGTCTCTCGTCTTCGTTTCCGTTCCCATCTCCGTCTTCGTCTTCGTCCCCGTCTTCATCTGTCTTCCTCTGTCTTCATCTGTCTTCATCTGTCTTCATCTGTCTTCAACTGTCTTCATCTGTCGGGCCCACCGCGTCTCGCGTATTTATTCACTTCAGTTCACTGGAGGTGAACGACTTCACGGCCATTGCCTCTTCTGTCACGTTGAAAAGCTTCTCGAAGAATCTTCTTGACCTCGGTCATTGGCTCTTGGAATGTAGGCGGGGGCCTCTGATCGCATGTGACGACTGAGAAACACGTGAGCCGGTCATTGCCTCTTCCGTCACGTTGAAAAGCTTCTCGAAGAATCTTCTTAACGTCGGTCATTGGCTCTTGGAATGTAGGCGAGGGCCTTTGCTCACATGCGACAACTGAGAAACACGTGAGCCGGTCGGGCGATGCCCTGACGGCTGAATCGACAGCGCCCGCTTATGTGGAACTCGCTGACTTCATGGTCATTGTCTCTTCTGCTGTTCTGCCCACTGAATGCCAGTATGTAACTCTCTAAACTAAACCAAGTTTTCCATTTATATTCTAATTTCTAGTTCACTTTGATTTCACTAATTTATTTACTTAAGTACTACTCAACATTCCTCCACCCTTCGGAGAAATTCGCCCTCGAATTTACCACTCAACATTCCTCCACCCTTCGGAGAAATTCGCCCTCAAATTTACCACTCAACATTCCTCCACTCTTCACACGGCAAAAGCACAAACACTGAAAACTCTCGACTTAGAAGATTACACACACTTCACATTAAGTAAGTGGAAAATACTTTATCGCTTTACAAAAGCACTGAACGGTCCTGAATCACATAGTTCTTACATAAATGGTTGTAATAAGTGTAACAAATCTTGATGACAATGAATAAACAAAAAATAGATTTTGCACTTAGAAAATTACATAGCAACAGCTGTTTAATCTACGCTATACTAATGCAAGAATATCTATTCTACAGGATTGTTTATGTTAACAAGAGACTGTTTAATAAAGAATGAAGTACAATAAACAAAATTAATACACTAATGCTCAAAAGTAACTGCTGAAGTATACCAGTTAAGAGTGTGGTATCCAGTTAACAGGGATTTGATGAAGTGGTATATTATTATTTGGCTTATTTTTTCGTCTTAATAAAAGAAAACTGTACAAAGCAGAAACACCAACACAAAGGTTCCAGATATATCCGTTCCTAGCATTATAATTTTAGTTTTGTGTTCACCTTTTAATTTTAAGACATGTTGCATCATAACATTGGTATCAATTTTGCCTTGCTGCGAGTTTATGAACATATCTAATGACTTCAGAAGGGAACTGTCAAGGGAGTCATTGAGGTAGGATAGGTTTTATGTAGGAAATGCTTGCATGGAGTTTTCTGAAAAAAGCAAACAACATGGTTATGAACCTACCAACCTAGTAAAAAACAAAAACAAAGAAAAGAAGGAATACATTGTTAACTACAAGATCTACATGTTTCTACGTTCCACTTTTCTTTCTTAAAAAATAAACCATTATAATTTATTAGTTATTTACATTTGTATACTACAGTCTACTAAGATTCAACTAGGACATTCGCACCCTTGAACGAAGATTGTATGGTGCCATGTCTGTATGTTGTGCTGGCGTGGCCACTCTTTTTCCTTTACGGGAACTTCCTCCACCCTTCGGAAAAGCAGACACTATTGTTGAAGGAATTACATTTGGAGCGCCCTTAAAAGGTTTTAAACGACTTGCATGGACAATGGTAGTTCGGGTGGGCAGTTGCAATTTAACGTTGACTGGTGACGTGATCTCAATAATTTGATAAGGACCTCTGTAGTTTGTTACAAATTTCTTCGTTTTTCCTTTAGCTATGTAAGGAGTTGAAAGCATAACCCACTGACCGATTTTGTAATTTGGATATTTAGCTTGGGTATTACCTAATCTTTCCTGTCGTTCCAAAGCCTTTGTATTAGATTTTTGAACCTTTTTCCATACATCCTTCATCATTCGACTGAAATCTCTTACTGTTTCTCCGACTTTTCCGTTTTTCTGCCTGATTACATCAAAAGGGGACGGCATTTTTTTCCCATAGACCACTTCATAAGGTGACATGCCAGATGCTTCATGCGTTTTGGCGTTGTATACCGACACGATTATTGGTAAATACGTATCCCAATTAGAATGTTGTTCGTTAATATAATAACTAATCATCTTGCCAATTGTCCGATGAACTCTTTCTGTGCGCCCGTTGCACTGAGGGTGTAACGGAGTTGTGCGTAATTTGCGTATTTTTAATAAGTGGCATAGCTGTTTCATTAATTCAGACATAAAATTAGATCCCTGATCTGTGATAATAGCTTCAGGTACTCCAAATTTAAGTATCCAGTTGTTAACTAAAGCTTGGGCAACTGTATTTGCTTGCTGATATGGGAGACTCACCATAGCTAGATAGCGTGAAAAGTGATCGATAATTGTAAGAACATACTTATTATCAGCAGATGTTTTATGAAATGGCCCGTAGAGATCCAATCCGCAGATTTGAAATGGACATGAAGCCTCGGGGAGCCGCTGTAAGGGTATTTTTGAACGAGAAAGTTCAGCTCGTTGTGCGCACGCAATGCAATTACGAACGTACTGCGCAACATCCTGCTTTCTGGTTTGCCACCAAAATCGCTCTGCTACACGTCTTTCGGTTGTCCGCTGCCCACCGTGTCCTGCAAGGATATGATCGTGGGCCTCTGCCATTATTTCTTGTCTAAGGTGTTGGGGGACAACAATTCGCGGTCCAAGTTTTGTTTTACGGCATAATACACCATCTTCAAAGCAAAATTGTTTTTGAGTTGCGTATTTTTTACATTCTGTATCCTCATCTTGTGCCTTTCTCCAGTCCTCAGTATCTCGGCCTGTTGCTTCCAACAGTGCTATTTTCCGACTTAGGCAATCTGCATTCGTGTGTTTTTTGCCTGGTTTATGGATAACTTCGAAATCCATTTCGGAAAGACATAGGGCCCAACGCGTGAGACGACTAGATGGATCCTTTAATCCAAGCAACCAATTTAAAGCTGCGTGGTCTGTAATAACCTTGAATTTCCTACCATACAAGTAGCATTTAAAGTATTTGATACCATAAATAACACTTAACAATTCTTTCTCCGTTGTGGAATAATTTCTTTCTGCCGTTGTTAGTTGTCTCGAAGCGTAGGCTATGGGGTGTTCCGCGTCATTAATATTCTGACTCAAAACAACTCCTACTGAATGACCACTTGCGTCACAGGATAAAATAAATTCTTTGTTATAATCTGGGTAGGCTAATACAGGACTGTGTGTTAACTTATCTTTAAGGGTTTGAAATGCTGATTCACAATCTTCAGACCAATGAAATTTTGCACCCTTTTTCAATAATTGGGTTAAGGGTCGGGCAATTTCAGCAAAATTTTGAACATATTTTCGGTAATACGATGCGAGACCAATGAAACTTTGTACCTCCTTAACGCGTTGTGGTGTTGGGAAGTCCTTAACTGCCGAAATTAATCGAGGATCTGTTTTAATTCCTTTTTCACTAATGACATGCCCTAGGTATGTAACCTTTGTCAATGCAAAACTACATTTTTCCATATTTAATGTTAATTTAGCTTTTCTAAGTCTCTGAAAAACATTACGCAGACGCACAGCATGTTCATTAATGTCTCTGGAGAATACAATAATATCGTCTAGATATACACAACATTGCTGAGTTTTGAGTCCTCGCAATACTCCATCGAGTAGTCTTTGAAAAGTTGCTGGTGCATTTTTCAAACCGAAAGGCATTCTTTTAAATTGCCAGTGGCCTCCAGGGGTAGAAAATGCTGTTTTATGCCTATCTTCAGGTGCAACTTCCAATTGATGATATCCGCTACGTAGATCGATTGTTGAAAAGTATTTACTGTTACCGAAACTGTCAATGATATCTGTAATGTTTGGAAGAGGATAAACATCTGAGATAGTTTGTTTGTTAAGGTGTCTGTAGTCACAACAAAATCTATATCGTTTCGTACCGTCGGGAGACTTCTTTGGAATAATTACAATATTTGAATTATAAGGCGAATCAGAATATTCTATAATTCCATCTTTTAGATGCTGTTCCAAAAATTCATCCAGTACTGGCTTTAAGTGATGCGCAACTCTATAAGGCTTCCTATAAACTGGGGGGCTATTTCCTGTTGGGATCCTATGCTGTGTGATGTCTGTTGCTGGCAATGGACCTTCTGCATTAAATAAATCTTGGAACTCAACTAAAACTGCTTCTATCGTGTCTCTATCCTTTCCTTTCAAATGCTCAATCTTCTGGCGCAATGCGGTTTTATAGGCGTCTGGTTTCTGACCATCAGTAATATCTGACCAAATGAAATCTTCTTCTTCAAAAGTACTGACTGTAGCCACTAATATTCCCTTGTGCAACTCTTTGTCCTCCACTCCGAAATTGTCAATATGTACCGGTACTTTTCTTTCTCCCTCAACGTCTTGAACCCGTACAACACTCCTACGTACAAAACAATGTGGTACATCTAATTCCTCATTTTGCTCTAAAGGCTCTATTAGACACACTGTATCTGTAGGTACTTCGTGGTCAACGGTCATCCTGAGCCAGATGGTATCTGATCCCGCGAATCAACCTTCAAGGACGTTGCACGCAGTATAGTTGATTTCGCCTTCCGGTTAGGGAAATCTTGCGGCAGAGGGCCCTTTGCAGCGGTGTCACCTAGCTGAAACACTATTCCGCTAAGTTCTACAGTTTGCTGTCTGAGGTCGATTTTAGCGTGATGTTTATTCAGGAAATCCAACCCTAGGATCGCGTCGTACCCGTCAGTTACCTTTGTTACCACTTCTACATCTTCCTGAAATTGTACACCGTGAATATAGAAAATCAATGATGTACATCCTAATGACTTAACTGTACCTCCTCCTACTCCATTCAATCTATACCTTGGAGGGTCATATTTCTTTTCTCCAATACATTCATTACTTACTATTGATACGTTCGCGCCTGTATCCACCAGTATCCTAGCCTCTTTATCCTGTATGGTAGCAGATAACCAGCATTCCGCCTTCACATTCGCCTTAATGGCATGAAATTTTATTGGGAACGCCTGGCGGCGGCTCCGACATTCCCGTTTGAGTTTAACTGATTTCTATTTCCAAAAACTTTCTGAGACCTGCATTCCTTGAATGTGTGACCTATTCTTTGACAATTAGTGCATTGAGGTTGTCTGCAGTTTTTTGCTATATGTCCGTGTCGATCGCACCTAAAACATCGTACTCCTGCTGAAAATATATTTCGTTTCTCCTTGTATCTGGTGGCAACGTCAATTTCTTCAAAAGCTGTCGCCACAGATACAGCTTCTGCTAAATTTTTGGGAAACTCTGCCCTGACACGACGGGACGTTTCAGGAGGTAACCCACGTAAAAATGTATCCAGAGCTCTATTTTCTGCCTCTTGTAAAATAACCTTATTTGCTTCATCACTAGTTGTCAACTGATAGGTGTTAATATTAACTTTTCTAATCCTATCTACAAAGCTTTCTAACGACTCGTTTTGCCTCTGAGTGATAGTGTTTAACTGTTCCCTATAAAATCTACAGCTGTTCTGTTTTTGAAAACGTTTAAGCAATCCTTTCTTCAATTCCTCAAATGTTGGAGCATTCCGCAATTCTTCATGGTATAAAACGTGTGCTTTAGCCTCTCCTGTCAATCTTAACTTTGTCATTTGTAAGAGCTGTTCATCTGACCATGATCCTAACTTTGCAGCTGCTACTAAATCATCAAAAAAGGCTGTTATGTCCTCGCCAGGTTTACCTGAAAAAGGAGTTACTAAGGCTGCTGCTGAGGAAGCTAGTGTGGGAGGGATTGAACTGGTTTGCCTAACCTCACACAACTGCTTAAATAATGCACTATTATCATTTTTAAGCTGTGCCATTTGATTAACTAAGCTCTGAATAGCTTCCTCAGTAGAAACCGCTTGTGGTGCTGACTCTGACTTTGTACGATTTCGTGTCATCATTTTACAAACTATTAGTTACACAATCTTACCACACTGAATGAAAAGGATGTTTAAATATTTTCGACAAACTCTTAAAATTATGAGAGATAACAAACTCCTAAATAAAGAAAATATTACGACTGATACGCAAACCCCTAATCTTTCACACATTAAACAATACTAACTGTGAACCTTTAGTGACTGTCATTTACACCTCATATTGAGCCAAGGGTTTTTTCTCTGACACCAAATGTAACAACTATAACGGCTTCTGACACTAAATGTATCTGGGTTTTCTCTTTGGATGCTGTCAATTATCAGGATGAGCATTCTAAAGCATCCTGTCAGGGTGAAAATATTAAATAAATTAACTTTTCTCTCTTACAGCATGTGGGCAGGGTGGGTTCTCCCTTGGCTCGGGTATGAGGTCGAATGAAACATCATTTTTACATAAGATAACTTTTATTGAAAGTTTCGTACAACTGTATCTTACTGGATGTTCTGGTTCGGAGAGCGGCAGCCGTGTCGTTTGCGTAGCCTTCTGCTGCGACAGCGGCGGCGGCGGCGGCGGCGGCGGCGGCGGCGTCTGATTACGCGTATAAGCGGTGTGTATCTCGTGTCGCCGTCTCGCCCAGCTGACCGGAGACGCGCAGCGCGAGGTGGCCCGTTTAATTATTGCGAGCGACGTCGTGCATCGGATGGTGATACCTTGAATGTGGCGTCCCAGTGTTTCTCTTCTCTAAGCGGCCGCGTGTGTTGTGCGTCGACCAGCGGAGCGGCGCGGCGGGGGAAGGCCAGTGTCCCGAACTCGAACCACGGACTCCCGCTTGCCAGTCTTCGGCTGTCAGGTCTTCATCCCAGCTCACAGGTAACTACTGATGTGAGGCCGTCTCCTTCCCGTCCTCACGAGTCACCCGGGTATGTAGAAACCAGACTTCCAATACCTTTTAACTTCTGTCTTCTGGCGCCGCGGCTGCTGCTTGCTATTCCATTACAGCGGCGGACTTGGTGCGTCTGTGCATGATGCAGTCTCTTCTTGCATGACGGTCTTCAGCACCAAAACTGACTGAAAACTACGGCTACTCTTCTTTTCTTCCTTCGTCTCTCGTCTTCGTTTCCGTTCCCGTCTCCGTCTTCGTCTTCGTCCCCGTCTTCATCTGTCTTCCTCTGTCTTCATCTGTCTTCAACTGTCTTCATCTGTCGGGCCCACCGCGTCTCGCGTATTTATTCACTTCAGTTCACTGGAGGTGAACGACTTCACGGCCATTGCCTCTTCTGTCACGTTGAAAAGCTTCTCGAAGAATCTTCTTGACCTCGGTCATTGGCTCTTGGAATGTAGGCGGGGGCCTCTGATCGCATGTGACGACTGAGAAACACGTGAGCCGGTCATTGCCTCTTCCGTCACGTTGAAAAGCTTCTCGAAGAATCTTCTTAACGTCGGTCATTGGCTCTTGGAATGTAGGCGAGGGCCTTTGCTCACATGCGACAACTGAGAAACACGTGAGCCGGTCGGGCGATGCCCTGACGGCTGAATCGACAGCGCCCGCTTATGTGGAACTCGCTGACTTCATGGTCATTGTCTCTTCTGCTGTTCTGCCCACTGAATGCCAGTATGTAACTCTCTAAACTAAACCAAGTTTTCCATTTATATTCTAATTTCTAGTTCACTTTGATTTCACTAATTTATTTACTTAAGTACTACTCAACACCGTATCTTGATTTGCCTTAGATCAGTACTCATGAAGGAAAAGTGCATTTGAATTCCTCATACATTTTACACTCTGCAGCAATCACTCACATTCTCGTTGCTGCCTCTTCTCTAAGGTTTGTGGATACAAAATTGATCTCCAGAACACGTTGCAACTATCTAAGTAAAGCCTCTCAGAACGGCTCAGTCCAAATCTTTGGCTGTAAGCAGTTCGATGCATCCACAAGAAATCAGAAAACAATCTGTGTGACTGTTTTCTAATTTCTTTCTCATCTACATCACACGACAATGTTTCGACGGCTGTGGTGGTGATTACCGGCGGACTTTAATGTGTCGGTACTCCCCTGATGCAACGTCCAGAGATCTCAAGACAATGTTACTACATTTGGCATAATTGTTAAAAAATTTAATATGCATACACACATAAGTTTTCATGCTTATCGGCATTAATCGTTTTTAATTACAAACAATTCAAGTTTTTAACAAGGTAGTAAAGCATTTTTGAACAAAGTTTAATAAACCCTTGTTACAAATATCTGGGGAACAGAATTTTGATCTTCATTTTGTTGGATTTTTATGGGCTATCCAGATGTCTGTGAAAAAATTCACCAAATTTTAAGGGTTTCTCTTGCATAAAAGCCTGACTATTACATTAAATGAGAATTCGGTCCACGGAATATATCACTACAGCATTGAAGAGTTGCATGCCAAATTTAAGTATTCTAAGGTCAGTGGCTTGTAAGGAAAAGGTACATAAATTTTCCAAAATGTAAGTTATGAGAAACCTAAATCAAAGGTTTGACAGTGTTGGTATGGGGCCTTACCTTTTGTGGGTGAACTAGTGCAAAACATAGGCATACTCGTCTTCATCTTCAAGAATTCTTTTCTTTGCTTGTCTTCCTTGGTTACTTTGATTTTTAAACTGAGTAGCAATAATGTCACCTGCAGCAATTCTCCTGTTATTGATTTCCTTCAATATGGACTGTGTGAAAGCTCCTGGATCAAATCCTAGCCTCTGTAGAGTTCTTGGTCTGCCAAGACTATTAAAGTGTAGTAATTACACTTTATTAGAACGAAGCGTGCATCAGATTGTAATAACAGATATACATACAGATTGCATAAAACTGGAAGGAAACGCCGCAGGTATAAATAAAATGAGTAAATGCAGTACAGAAAGGGGAGTGGCCCCGTGCAACATTTTGCCAATTGTTATTTTTATCACACTTAGGAGTGGAATGGGAACGTAATATTCAGGAAATGGATTTTCAGTATTACGTAGTAAATGAAGAGCTAATAAAAAATTTTTCATAAGCTCACTGGTGCTATTCTATCAGATGTAGTTTCTCTGCATGTCGACAACTGCTCGACGGCCTTGGTTAATACTTCAACTAGATCTGTTACTTTCCGCAGCGTATTCTTCTGTTACTTCTTACTCCTCCTTCCATGACTTGATTGTCTCAATATCTTTATGTAAGCCGTCTGTAGTTCCCTTTGTATTCTGCGTCAACATGTCTACTTCCGTATTAAAATCTTGTACCTCCTCATCGACCTTCTTCGTCAGCTACATCTACATCTACATCTATACTCCGCGAGCCACCTTACGGTGTGTGGCGGAGGGTACTTATTGTACCACTATCTGATCCCCCCTTCCCTGTTCCATTCACGAATTGTGCGTGGGAAGAACGACTGCTTGTAAGTCTCCGTATTTGCTCTAATTTCTCGGATCTTTTCGTTGTGATCATTACGCGAGATATATGTGGGCGGTAGTAATATGTTGCCCATCTCTTCCCGGAATGTGCTCTCTCGTAATTTCGATAATAAACCTCTCCGTATTGCGTAACGCCTTTCTTGAAGTGTCCGCCACTGGAGCTTGTTCAGCATCTCCGTAACGCTCTCGCGCTGACTAAATGTCCCCATGACGAATCGCGCTGCTTTTCGCTGGATCATGTCTATCTCTTCTATTAATCCAACCTGGTAAGGGTCCCATACTGATGAGCAATACTCAAGAATCGGACGAACAAGCGTTTTGTAAGCTACTTCTTTCGTCGATGAGTCACATTTTCTTAGAATTCTTCCTATGAATCTCAACCTGGCGCCTGCTTTTCCCACTATTTGTTTTATGTGATCATTCCACTTCAGATCGCTCCGGATAGTAACTCCTAAGTATTTTACGGTCGTTACCGCTTCCAATGACCTACCACCTATGGCATAATCGTACTGGAATGGATTTCTGCCCCTATGTATGCGCATTATATTACATTTATCTACGTTTAGGGAAAGCTGCCAGCTGTCGCACCATGCATTAATCCTCTGCAGGTCCTCCTGGAGTACGTACGAGTCTTTCTTTGCCATGGTGACTTAGCTATCAGTCTTCTTGTCTAACGATTTTATTTGCTCTTTGTGTTTCTTCACATGTTCATCAAGATTCCTATTCATGGCCCCTACTTGTTTGTCTATCTTTTTGTTCAGATTTTTAGATTGCTTGCAATTTTCTTCAATATGTATGTCCTTTTTTCCTCGCTTTTCTTGAATCCTGTTCATTTTTCTCTTTGCATTTGTTTGATATTTCCTCGTTTTTGGATCATTCGTCCAATTTTTCGAATTGCGCGTCACTTGTGTTTTTCACTTTTCTTTAATATTTCCTCGCTTTTCTTGAAGTATGCATATCACAAATTTCTGCAGATCGATGCTACTAAGGGCTGCGGTGTGGGCTCACGAGTGGTTTCATTCTGTGCTGCGCTTTCGTGGCCTGCTATTTCGGAAGTCACCTCTGCCTATGAAATTTTTCTATCGTTTCCTCTTCTAAACTCAACCTCTGACATTTCATCATTAACCTGCGCCTGATTTTGGACACATCTAGTGGAAGCGGGAATCCCTGCAGCGATATCTCAAACAGAAATGCGCACAACAGAATGTGTATGCGATGCTCATAGCCGAAATGTTGAACTGTGTTCCAGGAAATCTCTCTATGGGTCTACCTGGTTCTGGTTGTCCATGTTGTTTCTTTCATTCCAACGACCCAAATATTTGTTGTAAAATATAACTTCTCCGTTAAACACAAAATTTATTGATTACATTTCTCTAAATGTTTTTTTGAGTGGAATTATATTTGAATTAATATCTTCTGTTAATCAGAGTTAAAGTTACTTCCTCTCCAGGACGCAAATGTGACAGGCTACACATTTTTGCAGTCTTCGAATCCACACATTTCCATTGACCTGCATGGATGGCGTACTTGTGATTTTTACGAGAAATTGTTCCACATCTTATTTTTTTAGTTGCCCCTTCACAAGTATCGGCCAACTAATAGACCTTGCCTTTTAAGAAAAAACTGAAGAATTTTATACAACGTCGAGCACAGTTTTGCAGGAACATCAACAGTTTCTTTCTCATGGCCTTCCTCAGTACAGAGACATTACACAGCTGAAGAGCCATACCAACAATATTTACATGTAATTAATGACTCACTGAAACCATTCACCAAAGATGTGATATATCTCTGCGTACATTCGATGAATGATAAAATTGTTCCCAGGAACGACAGCCTACCAAGACTTCTTCTTAGGTAGTTGCTTCTATCTGGGCGACTGGAAGCACCTTCAAGGGAAGCAAGCTTTATCTATTAAAACCTGTTATTTTCATCTTAAAGCTGCTCATCTTCTTAGTCACACAGTATTGTCTTCCTCTGTGGTAAAGGAACATATAACAATTCCCTGTGATCCATCATTTCCTAGTATAATTATTTTGTGCAGTTTGCCTCCATGAACAAAAAAATTGTGTTGCACAACACCGGCCAGATTTTTATGGGTATTTATCATACCTGTCGGAGTGGATTTCCGACAGCTACAATGAAGGTGAGCAGTATTCTCACAGATTACAGAAATGACGGCAACCAGGAATGTAGTGCAGTGAGGACAAAAGGAATGACATGGCATAAAGCATATGTAAGTAGACGTCCGTAACTTAGAATTGTCCTGTGTGTCGCAAGTCCTCCTTGTCCATAATATACTCGTATACCAGAAATGTCTGTCTACAGAGTTAGAAGGCAGTATATCGTGAACTCAAATACTATGGACTATTCAATTACTGCCGTAACTCACGCGTGTGACGTGCGATCTGGCTTCGCCGCCTGTTCAGCAAACTCATAGGAAACTGATTTCAGTCCAGCCTTCACGACGCCACATTAGTCATCTGAGGCCCGCAGAGGAAGGCAACGCCGAAAACTAACGGCAGCGGCGGCTATTCTCGAGAGGCAAGTGTACACGGCCAGCTATTTGTCTCCTGTTTTACAGATAATTACTCGAAAATATCTCCTTCAATGGTAGTAGGACACCAAATTTCTCGACTCAAAAATAAGCTATTCCAGTCGTCACTAACAACACAGGCGCCTTCGATGATATGTGGAGAGCTGCGTTGTTTGCACCTCTGCGAGATCCCCGGCCCTAAAGCATATCTGCAACAGTTTTGTCGAATTTTGCGCAGGACGCACTGCTCATTGACTCGAGAGGCAGAACAAGGAGCTTATAATGACTACCAAAGGCTGCCCACAAGACTTAATGAGTAGTCAATTGTTCTGAGATCTCAGTTTAGAACTCATTTTACACTTCTTAGACGAGACGTATACTGCTGATGGAATAACTGTGAAAGCAGATGTAGTAGATCCGTCAGCAAAAATCAGGGAGAGGCTAGAGGAAACCGTGAATGATGGCTCGTACGGATACAGTAGTGATGTCTGGGTAACAAACTGACTACTGCAGACTTTAAACCTACATATAAACTTCTCAAGGACAAGTTTGTCTCAAACAGAGATACTTCTCCCAGACTTGATGGAATTCCTGAACCCCTCAGCATTATTTGGAGGTATCTATTTGTTTTAGCTTAATCGATGATAAGCAGTGAAATTAACTAGCAGATCTTTTAAATGTATTGATATATTTTTAAAATTATCTGGCAGATCGTTATACAGTTTAATTCCTTTACAGCATATACCTTTCTGGAGCAAATTTGTATTAGCTGGTATTACATGTAAGTTTCCTCATAATCTTGTATTACGATTGTGTATGTCACAATATTTTTTTCGTTCTACTACCACTGCTATTTACATTTTTTGAATGTATCACTGTGTCCACAATATAAATGCGTGGTATTTGTAGCACTTACATGATGAAGGAAATAATTGCAACTTGTGATGTTTGTTTCTTACAAATCGTCAAAATCATGTTCAACATTGACAGTGACAACTACAATTTATCGCTGCACCTTTTACTTCAATTTCAATAAGCCTTCTTCACTGCTATTGTAGGTTTTGCCACTAGCAACCGGGCGCATAGCCTTCGTCCGAAGAGCTTCAGGATAACGAAGAACTAGTGGCAGTAATAGCAGCAGTAGTAGCCGTCTTTTATTTATTCGTGAATAACTTTTACAAGACTGTTTGATATTTCGTGCTATTACGACTTCCGGGTAAAACGCATTATCCATATAGACAGGCATTTACAGACTTGTATGTTCAGTTTGACAAGGTCGGGACAGATAGTCAACTATGCCATTTACCTGAAGTAATTCAGGAAAGACCTGGAAAGCCTAAATTAGGATCACCTGAAGGAGATTAGAGCACTCATCGTCCCGAAAACAAGGCCGGTCTGTTTAACAACATCGCAACCACATCAGGTTTCTCCCTAGTATGCAATATTGTTTTGTTTGTACAGTCTTCAACATCGAACACAACACACACACTTTACAACATTATCTCATAACGTATAAACGTAGTGCTAACTATTCGTTCCGTTGTTAACACCAATAACTGCACACAAAAACTATCAACTGACAGCATGACAATGAGGAAGATCTTTGGTTTCCATTTAATACATAAAAACTTTCTATTTGCTTGCCTGAAACACTGAGTCAGCACCTCTCCATAATGAGCTAAGAAAGAGGATAAGATATTAATATTATTTGTTCCAGAGCTTAGATGTAAGGTATTCCAGAAGAAAAAAATAGTATAGCGTGAAAGTTTACTGTGAGTTGTCAGAGCTGTTATATTGCCGAAAATTTGTGTTACATTTTTTACCAAAACCCTATTCTCTGTTTATCTAAGCAAAGTTTCCCTGTACAGAATGTATTCCTTAACAGGTAATTCTTACCAGCCTTTTTAAATGCGTTTGTTTTGACAATCTCTTTAATACATTTTGTCAAATTACTGTATACTTTTATTCCTCGGTATTAAATAATATTTTCAGTTTTATGTTTATTCTTTCATAATAAATCTAAATTAACTCTAGATCTTCTTCTAAGGTGATGGACAGAGCTGTCTGTGCAGTAATTAGCAAGGTTAATTTTCATTTGCATAGCTGTTAGGTAAATATGTTCATATGGTGCAGTTAAAATCCCCAACTCCTTTTGAGCAAATTTCTACAGTAAGGCGGAGTAGTATTATATGTTATTATTCCTATGGACATTTCTATAGTTTGAAAACTGTGTCCATGCTTTGCGCATTTGTTCCCCTGAAAAAGTAATAGTTGTACGCCATCGACGTGACTCTAAAGGCATAAAATGCCGATGGCAATCTGATTGCAAGTATTGTTGTGTGTTCATACCGCTTCAACTGAGACTCAATATTCATTTCCAGAAATTTTGTGTTTCTTATGCAATCTGCAGTGGTACCATTTACATTTAATTTAACAGTGTCGTATTCCATCCCCAAACTCTATTTGTGATATTTGTTTTCTTTATGTCATTGTAACTTATAGCATATTGACAAGTTTCAAAATTCTTTGAGAGTTTCATTTGCTTTCTCTGCAAGGAGTTACCACGTTCTCTCAGTGACTATAACGATTTTTGTTATCACCAAAGAGAATTTTTTCCATGACTATAACTGTTGGGAAGTCATTGATGTGTATTAGGAACAGTGTTGGTCCTAATACTCTGCCCTGAGGAACCCTCCAGTGAAAGTATTTTGGTTGTGACAAATGTTTCACCAAAAGTTTAGGTTTATTTTAAGATTACATTGTCTTCGTTCTTTGCGTGAGAATTAGTCATTAGCTCACATCCATGGTATTATGCCTAATGATTCCAGCTTATTTAGCAGAACCATGTGGTCAAAAGTATCAAGAGCCCTGGACATGTTTATGTAAATGCCTGTGACACATTCCTCCTTTTCAAAAATAATTTCGGAAAAGAAAGAACGAATGCAATGAATATTCAGGGACAAAACGCTTGTATTGCCCTTCTTTATACACTGAAGAGCCAAAGAAACTGGTACACCTCCCTAATACAGTGTAAGGCCCCCGCGAGTGCACAGAAGTGCCGCAACACGACTTAGCATGGACTCGTCTAACGTCTGGAGGGAAAGAACTGACACCATGAATCCTGCACGCCTGTCCATAAATCCGCAAGAGTACAAGGGGGTGATGATCTCTTCTGATCAGCACGTTGCAAGCCATTCCAGATATGTACAATAATATTAATCTCTGAGCGCCAGTTGTACCAGTGTCTTTGGCTCTTCAGTGTACAAAAAAGACAAAACAAACGTTTTGCATCTGAATGTTCATTGCATTCCTTCTTTATTTTCCGAAATCATTTTCGAAAAGGAGGTATGTGTTACAGGCATATCCTTAGATATGTCCAGGAAGTGTTTAAACTCAAAAGAGTGTTCCTGGAGCCACTTTGCAACAATTCTTGACATGTGGCACGTCACATTGTCCTGCTGGAACTGCCCAAGTCCGTTGGAATGTGCAATGGACATGAATGGAGGCAGGTGATCAGTCAGGATGCTTACGTACGTGTCACCTGTCAGAGTCGTATCTAGACGCATCAGGGGTCCAATATCACTTAAACTGCACTCGCCTCACACCATCACAGAGTCTCCACCAGTGTGACCAGTCCCCTGCTGACAATCAGGGTCCATGGATTCATGAGATTGTGCCCATACCCATACACATCCATCCTCTCAATACGATTTGAAATGAGACTCGTCCGACCAGGCAACATGTTTCCAGTTATCAACAGTTCAATGTCGGTGTTGACGCGCCCAGGTGAGACATAAAGCTTTGTGTCGTGCAGTTATCAAGGGTACACGAGTGGGCCTTCGGCTCCGAAAGCCCATATCGAGTATGTTTCGTTGAATGGTTCGCACGCTGACACTTGTTGGTGACTGTGCATGGAAATCTGCAACAACTTGCGGAAGGATTGCACTTCTGTCCCGTTGAACGATTCGTTGGTCCTAATCTTGCAGGATCTTTATCCGGCCGGAGCGATTTCGGAGATTTGGTGTTTTACCGGATTCCTAATATTCATGGTACACTCGAGAAATGATAGTACGGGAAAATTGCTACCTTGGAGATGCTGTATCCCATCGCTCGTGCGCCGACCACATTGAAACTCACTTAAATATTGGTAACCTGCTTTTTTAGCAGCCGAAACCGATCTAACAGCTGCGCCAGATACTTGTTGTCTTATATAGGTGCTGCCGACCGCTGTGCCATATTCTGCCTATTTACATATCTCTGTATTTGAATACGCATGCCTGTACCAGTTTCTTTGGCACAATGTGGCGTCGAATGTAAAAAGACCTGCACTAAGGCGGCCGGACCTGCCCCGAAGGGGCCTTCGGGCCAATGACGCCAAACGCTCATTTCCATTTTCCATTGCAGAGGGTGATTTAAATCAGTGCTGCTGACAGACTGTGCATCTTACCAATGCTGCATGTAGCAGAATCCTGAAACACACACACACACACACACACAGAATGCCCAAATTAAATATTTCCATGTTTGTATTATTGCTCTATAACTGCAAAAAACAAATGTTACCAAAATAATATGCTAAGCAGGCAAGGCAGTGATATTTAGCAGTTCCTCTTAGGCCTAAGTGAGGCTATGTTATGGGCGGTACAGAAACGAACTTTAACCATCTGCTCAGGGCAATTTTAGGGGTGAGGGGAAGAAGATAATGCATCCTGTTCTACACTATAAAAAAATGTGTGTGTGTGTGAATTCCTAAGGGACCATACACACTAAAAAAAACATAATCGACATTGTAGACTAGTTAATTAAGGTTTTTTTTCATCTTGGATCAACCTGTTGCTAAGTTCAATGGCGTACAGTAATGGACTTTTGAGGATGGCTGCCATATTTACCGACCAGAACTACGGTACCAAGACTTTCTAAAAAAAGTTTAAAGACAGTACCTCTTTAATCAACTACTAATAATAGAATATATATAGACAGACGTCACACATTTTCCGACACTTGCACACAACCAAGTATATTAAAAACTGGGCGTTTAGCTATGTCACTGCAATACGCAGATATAACTTGGAAATGTACCGAACACAATATGCCGGCTCCGTAAACAATGCGCCGTTTGTTTGTGTCAAACACAATAACGGACATGGTTACATAAAGAGGAGAATTCTACTTGTAACTGCGAATGAAAATACGATTTTCTTACGAAAATGAAATAGCGCTCAGTATTACTTGTATTATTCACCAACACACTTAAAAATTTCTTCTGTAACAGTACAAAATAATCATTGCACTACTGAGACAAAGTCTAGCCAGAACACGAGAAATCACTCGTGCGTTTATGTCGACTCGTCGAAACATCGTTCTAGCTAATTGCATCAATGTGCGCGCAAGTTAACACCAGTCACTGACTATTTCTGTCGTACGGTGGAAACTACATAACATTTTGATTAAATAAAATGCTGAACAGCAGTTTTACCATACGAATTTAACACAAAAACATATGAGCAAAGAACGAATGTTTCTATACTTTCAGCTATCCCACTTTCAACTACATTTTAAAGTCACTGAAATAAACAGTGTCCTGTGCTAGTATAAAAACGTTATCTTGTACCACAAGACGTTTATCGTCTTCTGATAATAATGCTAACTTATGCTGTCGCCAAGTTGAGAATACGTAACACTTCAATGAAATAACGAACACGGGGCAACCTGTTAGATGCAAAATCGCTCTCTAGCAGGAGATACAAGGGTTAGTTGTTACACGGGGCAACTTATTACATGCGAATTTTGAATTAATATGCATTGACGCAATCTCAAAGTCTGTTTTATTTTGCATAGTCAATGTAAATGCATGTGTGCTTTCTCAAGTGGTGACTGCACTCTCGTCTCAGTTTGGCCAATAAGCGAGTCATGTGTGTTTTGGACTGTTCTAGAAGAAAATTTTACATGTTTTAATAAACGGTATAGATATTTTTTTGGATTCTTTAAAGTGTGCTACAAAGATCGAAGTATTGTTGTCGACAAATTCTCTTTCATATGTAACTTAGATAAGTAGTGCCAATGAGTGAACCACGTGTATTTTGTGATGTCATAGAAAAAAATATTTTATATTTTTTGATGAATAATAGAGAAAGTTTGAAGTGCTATTTATTTTGATGCAAACTTCAATAAATAATGCAGCGTTTAGTAAGCTGCCACATTACATTTGGTGCGTTTCAAAGTTATACATCCATACTGCAGTTTAAATGATACTCCAAATAAAAGATATTGCCAAAACGCAAGTTAGTATACTTTATGGTGACAAAGTGTGAGAAATGTGAAGTCAGTACACAAGGATGTCATTTTTAGTAGTTGATTATGGAGATACATTCTATCTGTTGTGCCTTGCACCAAGTATGGAGTAAGGGGAGCGGAGCGTACAAAGATCTTTACCTAGCATATTATTTTAGCCAACATGTATGTTATACAACTTTGATAGTTCGAGTCTCGGTCGGGCACACAGTTTTAATCTGTCAGGAAAGTTTCATATCAGCGCATACAATCTCATTCTGTATGTTATACAGTTATAGAACAATACTATAGACTGATATTTGCTTCTCAGAACAGCCAACTATTATTGCCTTCCCTGCTTAACATATTATTTTAGTTGTGCATATTTTGATAAATACTACAGGCAACTTAGACATAGAAATATTTCATTTGGGGATGTGTCTTGCACCAAACGTGGTACAGATATAAAACATTTCTCCTTCCCAAGTGGAAAGTATAGAGCACAAGATGGAATGGCTATTATGTTTTAATAGCTGGTAAAATACTGTCCAAGATGCTACTCCAGGCGGGTGTAAAATGAATGTGCGCAATGGAAAATACTGAACGCGAAAATAAAGATTTTTGTCCTGTCTGACTACCCCCTGAAGCAGATCTTAGGATCTCTTACTGATGATATTATCTCCTTCCTCTTGCTCTTTAACATATGAATTACAACATCAACATAAATGAATAATTAAGGGAACTAATAACTCAAATGATAAATACTGTTTCTGCTTATACATTTATTGTGGATTAAAACCCATTTATATATTACAAATGTTTATATATCAATGTCCAATGGACATAAAGAGAAGCAAATGGATTTCCTAACTAATATGATTGATCAATTGCCCAAATCTGCCCCTTTTTATGGCTACACGATCTAATATAAACAACGCGAGATGACTGACATCACCTACGTACCAAACACTAGAAGACACTACTATCAAAAATGAGCTACAGTGGTGTGCAGCCTCAGTGGAAATAAAATTTACGTGATCACAGCTGTTTAGCTTTATAGCGCCAACAAGCTGAAGCAATTAGCAATATCAATGTATCTACCGCTCTGGTCCGTCGGAGTGATGGTTCTCGTACACGTCTGCGACGACGGAAGAACTCCAGCCACAAATTATAAAAACAACTCATTCAAACACTAGGACGGCAGAAGACGGTCCTCTGGCTAGTATAATCTAATACTGTCTTCTGCTCTCTGTGTTCTACAGACGAGAAACGCGATCTCCCAGCCACAAGGACGGACATCAGATAACGTCTCAACGCGAGTATAGTCAGAAGAAGTGCTCTCAATCACTGAACGCTGCGTACTCAACGACGACTCCCTACCCGGAGGCGAAGTCCAGAATCGTATAAGTTCGCAACAGTACAGTGCCTAACCTTTCTAACTATAAAATCTCCTGAGCAAGTCCGTCTGTTTCAACAAAAGCTGATATTAAGTGACCGTCAAACACGGGCGCTCCAAACGGAAGGACCTCATTCTCTCCACCGCTGGCTTCCCAGCAAAGCTCGGCTCCCATCCCTCGTAATTGCAGAATGCGAATCATATGCTCGAAACCACGGAATATTCTCCCACTCTAGAGATTCTTCCGAACGCCGACCAACCATATTTTAGTCTTTTGTCGTCCAGCGCGGAAAGTTTGCCAGGAAATACCTATCCCCCTTAATTGGTAATACGTACAATGGTACGCTTCTCAGAGTAAAAATCATCGGAAATAACCCAGCCTGCGTGGTTTCCGAGGTAACGCTTTCTCGTTCCTTCTGTGCTGCGTCCAAGATTTTCAGTTTCCGAAGTATTATCCGGTTACCCTTCCGGCCCCGCTACAATTCCAGTCGGTCGCCGCTGTATTGTGCACCGCTACTCAGATGCCCCGACCGTCCGTCGTGCCTACTTCCTGTGTTAAGCAGGACCAAAACACTTGTGCGGGCTTTTCCACCCAGGACTTGAGTTACACCTGCTGTTTCATTTCCACTGGCGTTCCAACCTCTACTAGTATAGGCAATCATTGACTACGCCGTTTTGAGAATAAAGACAGTCCATCACCTTTCATGCAATAAGCGTTAACAACTATTTACAAGGTGTACGTGACAATGTCAGTCTTCTTTAAATATTCATACATACAATGTACAACCTATCAAATGATACCTAATTCTGGTTGAAAATCACGGCAAAGTATGTAGATGAGTGCTTGTAAGGTGCGAAATTATAGCCACCTTACAACTGGACTGTACTTGACTGTTTATGTGCGCTGCTGTGGTCAGCCACAACATCATGACCATCGATCTGCTATAGATATAAACTCATACAAGTAATAGTAGTGTCACTTGACGAGGAATGACTGCTAGTCGGACACACGCACGTTGCATGTAGTGTCAGTGGGCGTGCTGTCCATGTGTAGGATGTGGAATGTGCGCGATGTATCTGAGTTTGACCCAGCACACATTGTGAAAACCTGGAGGCTCAGTATGAGCATTAGGGAAACTACACAAGTTGTCATGTTTTCGAGGAGATCTGTCGTGAGTGTCTTCAATACGTGGCGAAACTAAGACGAAAACACATCTAGACATAGTGGGACTGGGTGGCCAACCCCCACTGCAGATGTCGGACGTTCTAGGCTGGGCAGAATGGTAAAACAGGACAGGTGGCGAACTGTGGTGGAATTAACATCGGACTTTAATGTTGGTCAGAGTACAAGTGTGTCTGAACACGTAGCGCACCAACCACTCCTATCGATGGGCCTCCACAGCCGACGACCCATGCATGTGCTAATGTTAACACGACACGAGTGAGCATCGGCACTGGATGGTGGTGCAGTGGCAGAGCGTTGCATGGTCCTTTTTTTTTTCATTTTGTTCAGTATAGATCATTGCGTTTGGTCCGCGCGGACGTCACATGGCGTCCGTTCAAGTTGATCGTTGATTCCTTTACTCAGTTTTTTTATTACAGAGTGCAATCGGCTCTCTCACCGAACACGCTGAGCTACCGTGCCGGCGTCCCCAGCTCTGAACCAGATCGAAACACATGTGATTGAAAATGGTATCAGAGCTCATCTCCCACCTTTCCGGAATTTGTGGGAATTGGATGACCTGTATGTGCAGTTGTCATGCCAACTTTCTCCAGCGCCCTACCAACGCCTCATTGCTTCCATGCCACAATTTGTCACTGATGTGTTGGCAAATGTGCCAACACCTTGTAGATAGAGGAGGCCGAAATGCACGCTATCTAACGCAGGCGGGCGTGAATTCTGGAACAGGATAAGTAGTGAATTCTAGCAAGAAAAGTATGCAGCTCCTCGAATACTTAACTTTTATTTATCCTTGTTGTGAATACAGCATTCTTGATGAGACATTTCATACGATAACTATCAAACTATGTAAGGCTAATGGCGCCTTGCAAGGTCGTAGCCATGGACTTAGCTGAAGGCTATTCTAACTGTCTCTCGGCAAATGAGAGAAAGGCTTCGTCAGTGTAGTCGCTAGCAAAGTCGTCGTACAACTGGGGCGAGTGCTATCCCGTATCTCGAGACCTGCCTTGTGGTGGCGCTCGGTCTGCGATCACACAGTGGCGACACGCGGGTCCGACATGTACTAAATGGACCGCGGCCGATTTAAGCTACCACCTAGCAAGTGTGGTGTCTGGCGGTGACACCACAGTCACCACTGTCATATGTCCCAAAAAGTAGACATACTGACTATTAGTTAGACTGTCATAATTTCTGGCTGATGAATGTACACTGAGCTGTACTGGGAGATCTAAATATACACGTGTGTGAGTCTATGTGTGGTTTTTTTTCACCTTTTTTGTACATGTCAGACTTCTGCTACGAAGCATCCTAATGCCTGCAACACCGATAAAAAAGCACCCTCTAGTATATGACGTCAGCAAGAAGCACCGTCTGTAACATAATTTTCGTAGGAAGCACACTCTGCTGCCAACTTCATTAGAAACACCCTCCGACACATCACATTGATAAGAAGCACCCTCTGCCATTGATTATATCACATGTTTGCCTATGCCCCTACATGCATGCAGCCCAACGATCAACAGGGACACGGGGTGTATACTGAGGAAGGTAGCATACACAAAAGTGGTCTTTTAGAATTTATCACTAGCACAAGTGGGCTTTTTGAATTTCCCATCATATTATGCTTATGGCAACAATGCTGGTCCCACCATCTGTGATACTTTTGAGTTTCCCACTAACACATGTAGCCCAGTTCCAACAACTTGGATTTTTAAATTTCCTGCCACCACCACACCGAATTTAGCCACCTTGGTTTGTGACATTATGTACAAAGGAGAACAGCACACACTATGACAGGTTTTGTCCGCAACGCCGACTACGTTCCCGCTGAAGAAGATTTAACATATTGTGTGGTTCTGAATTACCCTCTTTCCAGAAAGAGAAGATGTATAAACAATTGTAGAAACCTACATCTGTACACTAAAGCTGATTTTCACATTATTTTGGGGGAGGCGACGGCTTACAGTTAATGAAAAATTGTTGAAAAATCATCGTTTACACAGTTAAATTAATCGGTTTATTACATGACCAGTTCAGGTCATTATCATAACATCTTTAAGTGTCTACATAAAACGAAAAACCAAAATAAGGAACTATGTCTCATTACAAAAATACACCATAAAAATGCTCATAGTGCTCAAAATTTATAGCCTATCTTCAACCTGCATTGTGAAATCGTAGTCGGATCTGAAACAACTTATTATCACTGTCAACCATCACGGCACAAGCAAACACCAATATTTAAATATAAATCATGGACTCTATAGTGCCCAGTAATTTTGTGGCGATACATTTGGCAATACTGACGTAACATGTGATCCTCGGTACTAAATACAACGTCAAAGACGTTAGACTAGTAATAACCGATACAACACAGAACCAAAGATAGCACTATAGTTTTAAATCACATGTACTTTTCGATCTATGGTACCCTAATATCGGCGACTGAGTGATAAAATAAAGTGGAGGAGTGGAAAAAATAAAAACCTAAACTATTTTGCATATGACCAACTGTGGTAGTGGAATACAACATTATATAACATAAAATGTTCACAAATAATGAACACATCATCTACAAACCAACCGACATAATTTTGTAAACAACTTCCAGGGCATCATGGTATCGTACATTACCATGCATATGCATAAAGGGAGTAAATGGAAATAAGCAAACATCATTACAGCAACATAATGGCTAAACCTCCTATGTATCAAACACTTAACACTCTACAATACAATACAATACAATGTCCACGAAAATTAAACATACTTTCTTGATACCCATCTAACAATCTTAAGTAAGCAACTTAAAAATCGTGTTATTTTTCTTACTCCATCAATATAAAATGCCACTAATACCAGCTAAATAGTGATCTTAAGTAACCTAAAATAGAAGATCAACATTTGAGGAGAATGAAATTATAATATAGCCACACAATGAAAGTGACATAAACAAATGCATGTACAGACCTTGTAATCATTCTACTATTCACCACTTGAAAGTTCTACTGTAAAATAATAGAAATACGTATATGATGACATTAAGACATGGTAAGTATGAGAATCCTAACATTTCAGATTCCTGTAGCACAAGCAACAACTCTACACATTAATCCTCACTAGTACCCAACCCCAAATATAAAAGTCATTAGCTTTTTCCTTAGGGAAGGAACAAATTACAAATTTAAAATGCGAACTATATTTAACTCATTAATATATAAATTAAATGCTACTGTGAATTTTGAGCATATGGTGATGCTATCTGATAGAACAAATATACTGTCAGCAATATCACCATACTTCATCTGCTTCTACAGCAACGAGCTTGCTCTACAGTTCACAATTAAATACCTGTCAGACAGTTCACCACACCATCTTCATACTATTTCTCTATCTTTCGACTCTCGAACAGTGTTTGGGGGAAACGAACAACTGAATATTTCTGTGTGAGATCCGATTTCTCTTATTTGCTCGTATTTTTCTCTTGTTCTATTATGAACTGTCATTGCTACCTGTTTAGGTGGATGCCAACAAAATATTTTTACATTCTGATGAGAAACTTCGCGACTGAAATTTCATGAGAAGGTCCTGCCACAACGAAAAACGCCTTCGTTACAATGATTGACATCCAAATTCGCGTAGCGTATCTCTGGCACTCCCTCCCCTATGTCATGATAGTATAAAACGAGCTGCACTTCTTTGAATGTTTCCATACGTCCTCCGTCAATCTATCTGATGCGAATCCCTTAGTGCACAGAAAAACTCCAGAAGAGGGCAACAAGCATAGTGTAAGCAGTCACTTTAATAAACCTGTTGCATTTTTTAAGTGTTATGGCAACAAATCACAGTCTTTGGTTTGCTTTCCCCGCAACATTATCTATGTGATCGTTCCAATTTAAGTTACTCATAATTATAATTCCAAATTATTTATTTAAAATTACAGCCATGTGTCATTTATCGTATAACCGAAATTTAGTGGATTCCTTTTAGTATTCATGTAGATAAGTTGACACTTTTCATTATTTAGAGTCAGTTGCCTCTTTTCACACCATACAGATACCTTGTCTAAATCAGTTTACCAGACCGTAAATAACAGCAGCATCTGCCAACAATCCAAGAGAGTATCTCCTAAATCTTTTTTGTATACCAGGAACAGCAGAGGGCGTATAAAATTTCCTTGGGAAGCACCAAATACTACTTCTGTTTTACTCTACGAGTACAACTGCAAACTGTGACATTTTTGACAAGAAATCGAGAATCCAGTGGCACAACTGAGACGATACTGTAGAGGCAGGCAATTTGATTAGGAGTCGTTTGTGAGGAACAGTGTCAAAAGCCTTCTGCAAATCTAAAAATAGATGTGACATCCCCTGACTATATCATTATTTACTTCGTGAGAAAAAATAAAGAGATAGTTGTGTTTCGCAAGAACGATATTTTCTGAATCCGTGTCGGCTATTTGGAAATAAATTGCTTTCTTCGGGGTAATTCATAATGTTCAAACACAGTACATGTTCAAAAATCTACTGCAATTCAACGTTAGCGATATGGATCTGAAATTCAGCGGATTACTCGTATTTTCTTTCTTGGGTATTTGCGTGACATGTCTTTCCAGTCTTTAGGTACGGATCTTACGACGAGCGAGTGCTTGCATATGGTTGCTAAATATGGAGTCACACGCTGAAATGAACCTGACTTGTGTATATTCAGTACCGGAGGCCTTGGCTTTAACAAGTTATTTAAAATGCTTCTCTCTACAGAGGATATCTGCTCTTAAGTTACTCGTGTTGGGAGTTGTTCTTGATTTGCATTCAGGATTATTTACTTTCTCTTCTTTGGTACAGTTATGTCGGAAAACAGTGTTTAGTAGCTCTGCTTTAGTGGCATTATCATCAGTAACGTCACCATTGTTATCGCACAGTAGAGATATTGATTGTGACTATCCATTGATGTGTTTTACATTCGATCAGGACCTCTTTGGGTTTTCTGCCAGATTTCGAGACAAAGTTTCGTTGTGGAAACTTCGAGCATTTATCACTAAACAAATGCATACACTAACCCTTCTGAATACATTACACCACTGAACAAGGAGAAACTTATTTACTGAACTTCAAGGCTTATTGGGATAAACTACCGATTGGTATATATTAGTGAAACATTTCTTTGAACATTCTTGATAAATACAGTGTGAAGGTGGCAACACAGTGAGAAAGTACGGTATGGCTTCATAAAATACCACCACTGCAAATGCTATATTGGGTGCCAAATCAAGGCCTTAGCTGAAAATAATGTATTGTGCCATCAGCGGGGTATATGGAGATTCTTAATCCAAACCAGTGGCAGGATACAACCCAAAACCTTAAGTACGATTTCATTCCTTAGTATCTGACTAATCTGTGTTATGACATCAACAACATAATTTATTAAACTTTAAAAATTAGTAAAACATACATGTAAGCAGAGGCACCCATCATGTTTTCAGATTTAAGATTATCACAGTTGAAAATGCGTTATGAGACACGTATCAACAAGAAACGAGTACAGAATGAAGGTGTATCAATTTACCTGTGCTTAATCAATCATAACTCGATACTGCCTTTACGCAACCTTCAGTTAAGAATATGAGAAGTATAAAACTGAATAACAATATGTTGGAAGTAGGTGAATCTGACACTCAAATCTTCTACATGATGTTATCATCATATTTTCAAAAGACGCTTAATATACTTAATATTGTCAGAATATGCTCACATTTCACAGCAATAAATTTATAACTGATGAAAAATAGAATGAGTCCAGTGCTTGTCAGGTTTTGGTGTCACTTCCATTTCTGTCAGTCCCCTTGGTCTTCAAAATCGTCGTGTAATACCAAGCCCAATTATCTTACTTCCTGAATTTTTCTGGATAGTTCTAAGTCAGACTCTTCTGTCAGTGGTTCAGTGAGAGCTGAGACACAATTCAAAGATGCTAACAACAGCTACTTATGTTCTTTGTATAGTATTACGAAATGAAAATTTCGCGGCAGGAACTGCTGTACTACAGATTCTATCGCTTGCATACTTTAGGGGTAACTAACACGTCCAACGACAGTCAGTCGCGTTTAACGTAACGTGGACCATCGGTGAAATGCTGTGATAGTACAAGTGTGCGAGTCATAGTGACATGTTACTCTGGCGCCATGTACATCATTTGCATATGTATTTCTAATGGGTTTTGCGCTGCCACAGAGCACTAGCGGAGAAGCTGCTAAGGTAAAAGAGGCTACGGAGATGGAACTTTTCTTCATGATGTTTGCAAGAAAGTTTTTCGGTCCAACGGCTTCCGACACATCCGGGTTTGTTATTCCAGTACGAAAAACAATGACTGCGTATTTCTGTTGAGACTTTATCGCGTCTGTTCATTACATATTGCTTGCAAGTGGAGTTATCGCCAAGCAAATATACCGTGAATGATCAAAGGTGCAAGACTGGATTAATTTTTTGCCTAACGCTGGACGTCGCTTTGTGTTTGAACGGGTTAATTGACCGGCTGGAGAAGGGACAGCCAGCGTCAGGTTGATTAATGACCCTGGACCCCTGGCCGTCGGCAGCGATAGCACAAGGAATGGCTCGTCACTGCGACCCTATTAATCATGTACGACGACGCCCATTAATGTACGTGCACGGAAGGTCGGGGCGAGCGTCCTGTGCCCTGCCTAGCAGATCACGTTTCATTTTGGAGTGCAGCTAGTCCCTGCAGACAAATGACAGCTTATCTAGAACAATTTGGAGGCACTCACTTTTTCATAAAATTATTAATGAATGGGTTCTACATAATGGAATAAGAGTATATTTCATACAGACTACATTGTCAGCTGAGTCGAAAGCGAAGTCGATCATTCATTCTGCATTTTATAAGTACTTCTAAGTGACACCCGAGACAATCATTTTCCTTCATAACAATATCCCTATGATTCGAATCGTTCTTGGATTTACATCAGAGCAGTCGTGAAATTCAGCTTTTCCGACCAGGGAGAAGGTATGTCGTAGCCCGCCATAGTTGTAACCTAGGTTTTTCAGCAGTGGTTCTAAGTTCCTCTCATGTCCTAAAGAAACTCTTTCTTAACTTCAGTCGTTGCGGATGCGGTTCATGCGCGTACAGAGGATGGGTAATTTCCTGTTTCACTGCCTTTCTTTCCTTGTTCGCAGCTATCTCTCTTCGAACAGGTGGTGGTGCTATTCCTGCGAGGTGATAAAGCCATTAGACTGGAGTGGATTTCAAGCAACCTGTTACAATTCTGCAGGTGTCGTTGAGAGCTATATCCATCTGTTTGGCATGAGTTGAATTATACGAGGGCCACTTCAAAAGAAATGCACACTGTATTTGTAAAAATACAGTTTTCATTGTGCAAGTGTGAAAGTTTTACAGTGTGTAGATTCATCCTTCCCGCTTGTTTTCAAACTTAGTTCAACCTGTTCCCGTGAGTGGCGCCGTCACAGCGTATCTTCAAGATGGTTGCTACACTTGACGTTCGTCAGAATCGACGTGCTGTCATAGAATTCCTGTGCTGTGAAAACGAGTCAGTGGGAAACATCCACAAGAGGACGCAAAAGGTGTATGGAGATGCTGCTGTCGATCGCAGTACAGTTAGTCGGTGGGCAAGCAGGTTACGTGATGAAAGCGGGCAAGGCAATATTGAGGATTATCCTCGCAGCGGCAGGCCTCGTACTGCACCCACTCCAGACAATGTGCAGAGAGTTAACGAATTGGTGACTGCTGACAGAAGCATCACAGTGAACGAATTGTCACGCTACGTTGGGATAGGGGAAGGAAGTGTTTGCAGTATTCTGAAAGTGTTGGCGTTAAAAAAGGTTTGTGCCAGGTGGTTTCCCAGAATGTTGACAGTGGCTGACAAAGAAACAAGAAAAACGGTACGCAGCGAACTTTTGGAACAGTACGGGAATGGTGGAGACGAATTTCTTGGAAGAATTGTGACAGGTAATGAAACATGGTTCCACCATTTTTCACCAGAGACGAAGAGGCAATCAGTGGAGTGGCACCATGCAAATTCACCCAAGAAAAAAAAATTCAAAACCGCTCCTTCTGGTGGAAAAGTTATGGCTACGGTGTTTTTCAATTCTGAAGGACTCTTGCTTGTGGACATCATGCCAAGTGGAACCACCATAAATTCTGATGCATATGTGTCGACACTGAAGAAACTTGTAGCTCCACTGAGTCATGTTCGACCACATCAGCAAAAGCAGGATGTCTTGCTGTTGCGCGACAATGCACGGCCACATGTCAGTCAAAAAACCATGGAAGTGATCACAAAACTCAGATGGACAACAGTGAAACACTCGCCTCACAGTCCTGACCTGACTCCATGTGACTATCATCTCTTTGGGAAACTGAAAGACTCTCTTTGTGGAACAAGGTTTGAAGATGATGACTCCCTTGTGCACGCTGCCAAACAGTGGCTCCAACAGGTTGGTCCAGAAATTTACCGTGCGGGTATACAGGCGCTGGTTCCAGGATGGCGTAAGGCAGTTGAGAGGGATGGAAAGTATGTGGAGAAATGAAAATATTGTTCCTAAAGGATGTATCTACACACTGTAAAACTTTCAAACATGTAGAATAAAAGATGGATTTAAAAAAAATAATGTGCATTTCTTTTGGAGTGACGCTCGTACAAAGCAGGACAGCCATACTCTTCCGCAGAATAGCATGTCCCCTTGCAGATGTTCGGATTGTTTCAGGTTGACTACCCCACAGTGATCCAGCCAGTTTCTGGCATTGTTGTCTAGGTAATCCCACGGGGCGGGTCCAGCCACCTAACAGAAAGGATGTTCTTCCTCTGCGCAAATTTGCCCCTTTCCTTGGCGATATGTGAGAGTTGTGTCATATAGTGATCATGCTGTATGATAATGATGAAGATGATGATGGCAAGAGAAGAGAGGGAATCAGACTCCTCTTGAACAGTATCACGTGGGTCACCAAATTAACGGCCCCAACCAACAGATGGATCACCATCAACAGTGTCAAACGTCTTCACTTCAAGAGACACTGTGGAGAGGTTTGTAATTTAATTCAGGACATGGGCGCAATGACTGGTGATCAGAACTGTACACCTTTACCCCTCATCCTCTTACCCGCTAAACATTAGCAGTGAAAATTTGATTCGTCGATAGAACTCGAACTAGTGTACCTCCGAGTCGATTGCCAGCGCATAGAGCTGCATTAGCGACCTCGGCAAAGGAGGCGGGTACCGCTTTTGGACACGTACAGTGTGCTATCAACGTGAACCGTGGACAAGACTTGGCACATAAGTGAGACGTCTCTACTGGAACTCTACGCAGCACTATCTCTGATAACGTGATGTGCACGAAAGTTTGTTCCATTCACATGTTGACCGAACACCTCAAGCAATAGAAAATGGGATCAAAGTTCCTTTGTTTAACCCTCTTTAATAATAAGGACCATTCTGTGCGATATAGTTACAGCAAACGAAACTTCGACGCAGAAGCCTGTCAGCTAAAAGGTACTGTAACCTGCAACGTACAAACAACCAAGTTTAAAATGGAAACCACAGTTCACAGCCGAACGCCACCACCTCCACCACCACCACCACCACCACCACCACCTCACCGCGATGGCTGCACAGTTAGCGAAAGGAGTGGAGGGGTAGAGGGGGTTGCTACCAACGTACACTCCTGGAAATGGAAAAAAGAACACATTGACACCGGTGTGTCAGACCCACCATACTTGCTCCGGACACTGCGAGAGGGCTGTACAAGCAATGATCACACGCACGGCACAGCGGACACACCAGGAACCGCGGTGTTGGCCGTCGAATGGCGCTAGCTGCGCAGCATTTGTGCACCGCCGCCGTCAGTGTCAGCCAGTTTGCCGTGGCATACGGAGCTCCATCGCAGTCTTTAACACTGGTAGCATGCCGCGACAGCGTGGACGTGAACCGTATGTGCAGTTGACGGACTTTGAGCGAGGGCGTATAGTGGGCATGTGGGAGGCCAGGTGGACGTACCGCCGAATTGCTCAACACGTGGGGCGTGAGTTCTCCACAGTACATCGATGTTGTCGCCAGTGGTCGACGGAAGGTGCACGTGCCCATCGACCTGGGACCGGACCGCAGCGACGCACGGATGCATGCCAAGACCGTAGGATCCTACGCAGTGCCGTAGGGGACCGCACCGCCACTTCCCAGCAAATTAGGGACACTGTTGCTCCTGGGGTATCGGCGAGGACCATTCGCAACCGTCTCCATGAAGCTGGGCTACGGTCCCGCACACCGTTAGGCCGTCTTCCGCTCACGCCCCAACATCGTGCAGCCCGCCTCCAGTGGTGTCGCGACAGGTGTGAATGGAGGGACGAATGGAGACGTGTCGTCTTCAGCGATGAGAGTCGCTTCTGCCTTGGTGCCAATGATGGTCGTATGCGTGTTTGGCGCCGTGCAGGTGAGCGCCACAATCAGGACTGCATACGACCGAGGCACACAGGGCCAACACCCGGCATCATGGTGTGGGGAGCGATCTCCTACACTGGCCGTACACCACTGGTGATCGTCGAGGGGACACTGAATAGTGCACGGTACATCCAAACCGTCATCGAACCCATCGTTCTACCATTCCTAGACCGGCAAGGGAACTTGCTGTTCCAACAGGACAATGCACGTCCGCATGTATCCCGTGCCACCCAACGTGCTCTAGAAGGTGTAAGTCAACTACCCTGGCCAGCAAGATCTCCGGATCTGTCCCCCATTGAGCATGTTTGGGACTGGATGAAGCGTCGTCTCACGTGGTCTGCACGTCCAGCACGAACGCTGGTCCAACTGAGGCGCCAGGTGGAAATGGCATGGCAAGCCGTTCCACAGGACTACATCCAGCATCTCTACGATCGTCTCCATGGGAGAATAGCAGCCTGCATTGCTGCGAAAGGTGGATATACACTGTACTAGTGCCGACATTGTGCATGCTCTGTTGCCTGTGTCTATGTGCCTGTGGTTCTGTCAGTGTGATCATGTGATGTATCTGACCCCAGGAGTGTGTCAATAAAGTTTCCCCTTCCTGGGACAATGAATTCACGGTGTTCTTATTTCAATTTCCAGGAGTGTATATAGAACGCCGACTCGGGTTCTCCATAAGAGAAGGGAATGAAAACCGCAAAAAACTATATAAATAAATTATAAAAAGAGCAGCAGTCGTCAGGAATCACCCGAAGAAGGCAACGCGTCTGTTTCTCTAAATATCGTAGAGAACTAATGGGACCCCCGCGGACATCCAACAATTCTACATATTATACATCGGAATGAAAACTATCCCTTACCTCCAGAAATCTTTTTCGGCTATTACATGTATACACTGAAGCACCAAAGAAACTCGTATAGAATGCATAGAGATATGTAAACGTATGAATGAATGCGTATGAATATGAATGTGTAGAGATATGTAAACGGGCAGAATATAACGCTGCGGCAACACTTTTATAAGAGAACAAGGTCTGGCGCAGTTGTTAGATCGGTTACTGCTGCTAGAATGGCAGGTTATCAGGATTTAAGTGAGTTTCAACGCGGTAGCATAATCGGCGAACGAGCGAAGGGACATAGCATCTCCGAGACAGTGATGAAATGGGGATTTGCCCATACGACCATTACACGAGTGTATCGTGAATATCAGGAATCCGGTAAAACATCAAATCTGAGAAATCACTGCGGCCGGAGAAAGATCCTGCAGCATCGGGACCAATGACGACTGAAGAGAATCGTTCAACGTGACAGAATTGCAATCCTTCCGCAAGTTGTTGCACATTTCCATGCATAGCCATCAACAAGTGTCAGCGTGCGAACCATTCAACGAAATATCATCGACATGGACTTTTGGAGCCGAAGACCTACTCGTGTACCCTTGATAACTGCACGACACAAAGCTTTACGCCTCGCCTGGGCCCGTCAACATGGACATTGGTCTGTTTATGACTGGAAACATGTTGCCTGTTCGGACGAGTCGCGTTGCAGATAGTATCAAGCGGATGGACGTGTGCAGGTATGGAGACAACCTCATGAACTCACGAACCCTGCATGTCAGCAGGGGTCTGTTTGAGCTGGTGGAGGCTCTGTAATGGGGCGAGAACTGAAATGGGATCCCTCATACGTCTAGCTACGACTCCGGCAGGTGACACGTACGTAAGTATCCTGCATCCATTCATGTCCACTGTGCATTCCGGCAGGATAATGCGACACCCCACATGTCCAGCATTGCTACAGAGTGGTTCCAGGAACATTCTTCTGAGTTTAAACACTTCCGCTGGCCACAAAATTCCATAAACATGAACATTATAGAGCATATCTGGGATGCCTTGCAATGTGCTTTTCAGAAGGGATTTCCACCCCCTCGTATTCTTACGGATTTATGGACAGCCCTGCAGGATTCATTGTGTAGTTCCCTTCAGCACTACTTCAGACGTTAGTAGAGTCCATGTCAATTCATGTTGCGGCACTTCTGTGTGGTCCCGGGGCCCCTATACGACTTTAGGAAGGTGTACCAGTTTCTTTGGCTCTTCAGTGTATATTGTTTGCTACGGCAGACGAATCTTCTGGATTTTGAGCACATTATCAGGTACTTAAGTCTATAAATTTCAAGACGCAGATTTGCCAATACCTTGCAGTTAAGAGAGCTTGCTACACGAGGAAGTAGGTTAACTCGTTAAGAGAGTGAAATGTCAAGATATTCTGATTTAAATGTCGTCTTTGAAGGTGCCAGATAAGTCGTAAGGCTAGTTCTCTTCTTTTACATCCATAACTCTGTCCATGACGCATTCGCCTTTTTTGTGGTACGTTAGGAGCATTTTTCATTCTCTGTACAATGGAAAACCAACCAAGTTTATTTACTCGATGACTAATTTCGGGCAGGGACCCACTTTCATACCATCCAGATAGTCAATATGGTATTTCCAAAAATACAAGAACCGTGTCAAAATAAATATATATGAATTATGAAGTGTGAATGAATAATCTTTTGCAAGGGAAATTAATCTATTCGCCCAATTTGCCTGGGCGTTTGCTCCGACTCATCGTTCAAACCTTGCTTAATTGTTGAGTGGTACTTAAGTAAATAAATTAGTGAAATCAAAGTGAACTAGAAATTAGAATATAAATGAAAAACTTGGTTTAGTTTAGAGAGTTACATACTCGCATTCAGCGGGCAGAACAGCAGAACAGAAGAGACAATGACCGTGAAGTCAGCAAGTTCCACATAAGCGGGCGCTGTCGATTCAGCCGTCAGGGCATCGTCCGACCGGCTCACGTGTTTCTCAGTTGTTGCATGTGAGCAAAGGCCCCCGCCTACATTCCAAGAGCCAATGACTGACGTTAAGAAGATTCTTCGAGAAGCTTTTCAATGTGACAGAAGAGGCAACGGCCGTGAAGTCGTTCACCTCCAGTGAACTGAAGTGAATAAATACGCGAGACGCGGTGGGCCTGACAGATGAAGACAGATGAAGACGGGGACGAAGACGAAGATGGAGACGGGGACGGAGACGAAGACGAGAGACGAAGGAAGAAAAGAAGAGTAGCAGTAGTTTTCAGTCAGTTTTGGTGCTGAAGACCGTCAGGCAAGAAGAGACTGCATCATGCACAGACGCACCAAGTCCGCCGCTGTAATGGAATAGCAAGCAGCAGCCGCGGCGCCAGAAGACAGAAGTTAAAAGGTATTTGAAGTCTGATTTTTACATACCCGGGTGACTCGTGAGGACAGGAAGGAGACGGCCTCACCTCAGCAGTCACCTGTGAGCTGGGATGAAGACCTGACAGCCGAAGACTGGCAAGCGGGAGTCCATGGTTCGAGTTCGGGACACTGGCCTTGCCCCGCCGCGCCGCTCCGCTGGTCGACGCACAACACACGCGGCCGCTTAGAGAAGAGAAACACTGGGACGCCACATCCAAGGTATCACCATCCGATGCATGACTTCGCTCGCAATAATTAAACGGGCCACCTCGCGCTGCGCGTCTCCAGTCAAATGGGCGAGACGGCGACACGAGATACACACTGCTACGCGTAATCAGACGCCGCCGCCGCCGCCGCCGCTGCCGCAGCAGAAGACTTCACAAACGACATAGCTGCCGCTCTCCGAACCAGAACATCCCGTAAGATACAGTTGTGCAAATCTTCAATAAAAGTTATCTTATGTAAAAATGATGTTTCATTCGACCTCATACCCGAGCCAAGGAAGAACCCACCCTGCCCACATGTTGTTAAGAGAGAAAAGTTAATTTATTTAATATTTTCACTCTGACAGAATGCTTTAGAATGCTCATCCTGACAATTGACAGCATCAAAAGACAAAACCCAGCTACATTGAGTGACAGAAGTGTCACATTTAGTAACACAACTGTTACATAATATACTGTACGATAGATACCGTAAGACATGTGTTCTAATGGCAATATGAATAGCCGCTGATCCAGGCTAAAGCGAAAACCTTTTACTCCATATCCATGCTCATATATGAACCAGGCGCCAAGACTCCCCTGAGCTGAAGCACCTGGCGACATCAATCCAGAGAAATGAGTACAGCAGCAAGCAGATAAGGTGTGCGTCTAAACATGTTGTACCTAGACAACAGCAGGAAGGAAATGAGGAGCACACATAACTAGCTCTCTTCCCGTTTGCGGTAATGCCTTCAGAAAAGTAAGCAGAATCTTGGAGCGACACAATGAAAAATGAGTAACTCTCATACCCCCTAAGACCTTGACACTGCTATGTTTAGTAAAGAATGATTTAGGGCGTCAAAAATCAGGGGTCTGCCAAAACACCTGTCTATGCTCCAAGACGTACCTTAGGTAGAGGAGAGATGCCGTAAACACGCATACCACACTGAATTATACCAGCCCCCAAAATCAGCCATAGGTGCCATATCATAAAAACTAGCTTTACTACAGATTACAACAAAACCAAGACACTTAGGTAATCATCCACCTCCTGCCTCAAAGAGCTATTGAAATTAGACCCAAGGCGACTTAGGTAACAAAGACAGATCCTACAAATGAACCAGTAGTGGGGCCCCGTACTGCATCGAGGAAAACTAAAGCATTCCTACACAGTGAGGTCTGTCTCTAGTGGCGATACCGCGGACACTGGAGACCGCAGTTCGCAGTCGGGCGCCGCACAGTGTAGTATTTGTACCGAAATCCTGTTCAAAATTATGTTTCACAGTTTTAATCGTTTAAATCTCTCACATGTATTTTTAAGCTAATTATAACAACAAGTAACCCTAAATTACTTCATTTCCAACCTCATAGAGGCACCTGGGAAGACTCGGTGTGCATTTGATAGCATTTATGGCTGCCTGTCTTTGTGTGCGCCGCCACAATCCACAATTACTACTCTTCTAGCGTCATAATTTCAACCTAGGCTTATGAGATATCTGTAATGTACAGTGCAGCTCTAAACGTCGATACAACGACACGAATATATCAATTAGAGTAGCGCAATGCCACGTCATGTTAATGACTATCTTATAATTTGTTGGTTCGCCATAATTTCTCAGAGCAAATTTTAAAAATTTTTCTCAAACTAATAATATTATCTGTAAGGATATTTTATTTAGTTTTGCGTAAACATGTATTGAGCATAATATATTAGTGCGTGTATGGTCTTCTGGCAACGTTGTTTCTAAATCATTTGCTGTTCTTATTTAGAATTAAGGTCGTGATATTTTAGAAGAAAGCGTATGAAGATTGCTTTTAGGTATCTGTGTAACAGTATAGTACCAATAAGTTGAGAGTACCTCCTACAATTTTGTAAAACTCACATGCATTTACAATTTTGCGTATGACTTCTGGTTTGTAGGTTAATAATTATGAATAGAATATTATGAAACAATTGTCTGTAAAAAATTTGAAAGTACAATACTATTTTACTAGTTACTGTGGCCGTGCGGTTCTAGGCGCTACAGTCTGGAGCCGAGCGTCCGCTACGGTCGCAGGTTCGAATCCTGCCTCGGGCATGGATGTGTGTGATGTCCTTAGGTTAGTCAGGTTTAATTAGTTCTAAGTTCTAGGCGACTGATGACCTCAGAAGATAAGTCGCATAGTGCTCAGAGCCATTTGAACCATTCTTCCTAGTTACTGTTTCAAATGCAGAAAGAAAATATTGGTTGTTTCTTTAAAAAAGTTTTGAAAAATTTAAAAACCATAGAAATGGATAAAACTTTATTCAATTATGGTAATCAGTAAACGTTTTAATGCACTTAGATTTCATGTCAGTAGCTTCAGTCTGATTCTTTACACAACTCAGATCTTCGCACTCATCTTCAAATTCACCTTCTTCGCCACTTTCTTCTTGGATTTTTTCGGAAGAAACAATATCTGATTTCTCTGGAAGAAGAAGTTCTAATGTATTACTGCTATAAGGCATACTCCTTTTCATTTTTCTTTTCCTTGAGCTGCTGATGTAAGGGTCGCTGCTAAGAAGCAGCCTGTTGCAAATCTCTCTGTTGGCCTTTCAGGAGAAATGTTTGTTTCTGGCCTCAACTGCTTCTTCTGACAATTGGCCAATTGGTACAATAGCTTCTTTAATTACAGCCGCCCCATGTATCAAAATTTTATGCATTCTTGGAGTCATGGGGTGCCAACCGCGAAGTTCCTCATACAGTCGTGATGTTCCATAAGCATATCCTTGTAACTTTTCTACACCAATATGATGCCCATTGCTAATAGGTTCCAATATAATTTTCAACCTTTCAATCAATCTTCTATCAACTCCAGTTATTTCTAAAGGAGTTACAGGACCAGAAAAAAAGCGCCTAGCCGTGTTCCCATCAATCAAAACCCGGCTTTGGAGTGTCAAGTAGTCTCATTTCTTCCCTGAACAATATTTGAATTTTTGATTTGTGTCAACTTCAATTCGTTTCTCTTCTTCACCCCTTGCCTGCCATCTCCGATTTGGGATTCTGTATGATAGGTTTAGTACTGACTCAAAGAATTGAATACGTGTATGCAGAACTGATAGACCAAACTTCAGTGTATCACGAATGAGATTTTCACTCTGCAGCGAAGTGTGCGCTGATATGAAACTTCCTGGCACATTAAAACTGTGTGCCGGACCGAGACTCGACAACAGCAGGAAGTTTCAGTACATCAGTCGTTTTAGGACCGCTTTTTTCTAATTTATTGAAATATTTTGACGAAAGACCACAAATATATCATTGTTGATGCTGTACTTGTAGCAGCATTGCATACTTTTCCGTAAACCATTGTCAGCAACATTGTGTGTTTAGTTCTTAAAACTCCTCCGGCAGTTGGCCCTTCTGTTTCGTTCAACACGTTGATTTGCTCCTCAATTTACTGAACCTCCTCCTTTGCAACGTCAGATGTTTCACGTATGAAACGGCTGCGTGTTGGCCGACAGAATCTTGTGCGGGATGGAGCTGGGTTTTGCCATATGGTTCTCCTAGTTTCATTAATGTTAGCAATTAGTGTAAATGACGTGTGATGAGGGCCTCCCGTCGGGAGACCGTTCGCCGGGTGCAAGTCTTTCGATTTGACGCCACTTCGGCGACTTGCACGTCGATGGGGATGAAATGATTATTAGGACAACACAACACCCAGTCCCTCAGCGGAGAAAATCTCCGATCCAGCAGGGAATCGAACCCGGGCCCTTAGGATTGACATTCTGTCGCGCTGACCACTCAGCTACCTGGGGGCGGATAACTAGTGTAATAGGTACACATGAACTCTGAAAAATATTTGCATCACAATCACTGATGTTCTGGAATTTTGGCTTAAATTGTGATTGCTGAGAGTCATCGCAATGCCATTTCGATTCTAGTTCGAAGCTATGATTTTCTTCTAAATGCAAGCCTTGTACGACTTCCTCTAAGTACTTGAACAATCTCAATACAGTACGATCTAATAAACCTTGCAATTTTATTTCAGCTATAGTTTCACTGACATTGAGTATTCTGTTGGGTAATATTGTCTTTTCGCGTTTTTGACCAACGAGTTGCGAGAGTATATAGCATTTTTTACACTCTGCATTATTTCATACTGCTTCGTTGTTAGTTCTGCATTAATAAAAATGGCCAGTGCTTCTTCAGGGATAAATCTGATTATTTTTTTTCTGTACACACTGAAATCTTTTTTTTTTCAATTTTATCACCCTTGTTGTAGTCTCTGTAATTTCTTTAATCATGTGAGGCACATCAAGGTTTCCAGCGGCTCTCTGACTCATGTCAACGCTTCATGACAAGAAGATTGCCTTAGATCCTCAGTTTTCCTCCACTTGCTCCTTTCATTCCACTTGAAGAAATCTTTTTGTGGCCTTCCTGGGGATGTAAAAAAGTATGTCAGTACCTTCACTCTTACTGCTAACCAATCATGATTTTTATGTGAGACTCTCTTCTCTTTATTCTTTGCTAAGATCCATCTTCTCTTGAATTCAGGTTTGAAATACTCAGCGAACGTTTGAATGAGCTTCTGTCAGAATTTGGGCATCTTGATACTTCAGCGACACTGTTTTCCATTTTCTTCAACTTCTCATCGATTGACCTAGCAGATGATACCTCAATCATTTCATACAAAGCTCGTCTAGTAATGTCTTTTTCCATTTTATATTGCTGAAATTTGAAACGAAAATGACCTGTAGTTAGTTAGTAAATTTATGTATTTTATGTAAGTACATAGTGCCTAAAAATTAAAACGTTTGAATAATAGCACTGTAAATTTCAAAACGAAAAGAGCTACTGTTTGTTTTCCTGTTGGAGAACAGTCTTGAAACACATTTTTATCCTTTTGTATCCAATAACTAAAACGAACGACCAGTGAAACGAAACCCGAAAGCATATTACCGAAAATAATACTTACAATTGTCATTCCACAGCATGAAGAGGATAGAAACAACGTGATACAACGTGAATGTGATAATAACAATAAGGAAACTGCAACTTACTGAAGTTCACACTGACAAGACACAGATAAAAAATTCACAACAAAATTGCTGGTCCTTGACAGCTACAACAGCGCAGAAAACAGTCATGTAATGGTGGCGAAGAGTGAAACGTTTCGGCTTGCGTCCGCCAGATAGCAGCATTGAGGTCTGTAACTATGGACACTTCAATTTTGTACACCAGCAGTTTTATTATATTCCTTATCTTAGTGTTTTCATATATTTCTTTCGTGTTGATTGTTTTGTGGTTGTGCGAAATATTTCATTTTTTTCCTTAAATAATTGATAATTAGCATTTAAAATTTTACTAAATGTATATTATTGATGTTTTGAAGACCAAACTGAGCCATTTAAGTTACATATTTAGTTCTAAGGGCGTTTCAAATCGTAAAACACACAAATGTCTAGAATTTTTTGAGAAACCCCACATACACAGTACATTATGTAAAAAAAAACATTTAAATTCGTGGGGGAAATTTGGGGAATTTTTTATTTTTGCATTTCTCTCAAGACTGTACCCTACCGTTCACAACTACACTACAGAATTGGCTGGGCAGTGCTCGGTCCATCCAGAATTGCTACAGAAAATAACAAACGAAATAAAAAACGATATCAGGAAATAAATTTAAGTAACAGGAGTAACCAGCCCGCCCCGTTAGCCGGATTGGGAAGGAACGCCTGTTCCCCGGCACGAATCCGCCCGGCGGACTTGTGTCGAGGTCCAGTGAGCCGGCCAGTCCGTGGATGGTCTTTAGGCCGTTTTCCATCTGTCTCGGCGAATGCGGACTGGTTCCCCTTATTCCGCCTCAGCTACACTACGTCGGTGATTGTTGCGCAAGCAAGTTCACCTTGTGCACGTACACCACCATTACTCTACCACGCAAACATAGGAGTTACACTCGTCTGGTGTATGACGTTCCCGGGAGGGGGGGGGGGGGGGGGCTGAACTGCACAATAACCCTGAAAGAGTGGTTCCGTGTGGGGCAGCGGAGGGGTGAAGTGGACTGCGGTAGTCGTCGTGGGGTTGCGGACCACTGCGGCTGCGGCGGGGACGGAGCCTCTCCGTCGTTTCTAGGTCCCCAGTTAACGTACAATACAATACAACAGGAGTAACCCATATTTTAAATACAAGCTAATACAATTACTTAACATTTAGTACTGTTTCAGTTTCAATAAATCGTTTAGTATGGTCACAAAAAGTTAGATTCAAGCTAATAAAGTAACGGATAAACGCGCCACCCGCCAGGAAAAGCACTACTACAACTGAAGCTAAGATCTTCCAGAAATGTTTCAGGCCCCTGAAAATTTGGTTTTTAGCCCACCAGCTGGTCAGCTAACAAAACATATAGTTAAAGTTGTTGGGATATTTTCAATTTTACGCATTTTAACCAGATTTCGGGTCTAATACTCCACTGTTCACCGCTACATTCTTCCCCCGTCCCCCCCTCCCTTCACCGCCACAACCACCCACAGCAGCTACACAGATGATGACAGGGTCGGTGAGGTGGAGGGGGCAACGACCAGTGCATACAGGATGATGACACGGGCAGAGCAGCCGTCATCAGGAACCACCTGAAGAGGGCATCAGGTCTGTTTGCTGAAATATTGTGGGTGACTTACGACCTGACCCGGGTAGACAGAAATACGCTGTAAAAACACCATATCGCAAACTAAGTTTAAAATGTATTATCTGCAGGAAAGGATTTATTGGCTGTCCTCACTGACAAGCAGGGACACATCTTAATAAAGACGAAGAATACTGGCTCTGAGACCATAGTCTAGCAGTTCAAGGAAACCAGAGCCATTCCGATTTAATTCCAAGCCCTTCGTAGAGCTACCGTTTTTGTATTTTTTTTCCTACACAGGCTTAGCGATTTTTAATATTTTGCAAGTATCTTTAGGAAAAGTAAAGGCACCAGAGAGGCTATTCTTATTTTACACTTGATAACAGAAGAAAGACTTAAGAAAAATCAAGACGTGTCCGTAGGATGTGTCAACATAGAAAAAAAGTTCGACAGTAGAAAATGGTGCAGGATTTTTGAAGTTCTCAGAAAAATAGATGTCAACTATATACGAAGGCTGGTAGTGTACAGTATGTACAAGAAGCAACAGGGAAATGTCAGAATGGAAGAGTAAGAACTAAGTACTTTTCAGTCTATACATCAAAGAAACAATAATGCAATAAAGGGTTCAGGAACAGCATTAACATTCAAGTTAAAAGCATTTCAGTATCACAATATGCTGCTGATTTTGCTATCCTCAAAGAAAGTGAGGAAGAACTGCAGGGCCAGCTGACTCCAATGAACACTCTAATGAGCAGGCACTATGTAATCAGAGTAGCCTGAAGAAAGACAAAAGTAATGAAGAGCAGCAAAAATGAGAATGGTGATAAAATTAACATCTAAATTGGTGACTATGAAGTGAAGGAATTCTGGTACATTAGCTGCAGAATCACACATGACAGACAAAGTTAGGTACAAAATCCATACATCATTTCAACGATTCTTTTATCAAAATAATGTGGAACGAGTCAGTTTCGAGGGTATGTATTACATGTTACTGTTAACATTATGAAGATATTTTTTAGTTCTACTCATGCTACACTTAAAAACTATGTTTTTTTACAGCCTACCAGTTTTTAAACAGAAATTAGTCAATGGAATAGAAGGAGTTGTCCAGGAGAAATAATTTCATGTTAGATTTAAATCTTTCTTTGGCACCTGTCAGACATTTTAGATTGTTGGACAAGAATTTTTGTTACTGCATATTGAACTCCTTTCTGAGGCACTGACAGCTTTAATATTAGATAATAAAGGTTATTTTTTCCTCTGCTATTGAAGGTACGAACATCAATGTTTTCCTCAAATTATGATGGATTATTTCTGACGAATTTCATTAGGGAATATATGTATTGTGTCGGTGCAGCTAAAATTCCTAACTCCTTGTAGAGCTACTTACATGGCGACAGTGTGTGAACACCACATATTATTCCTAATGTTCACTTTAGCGCAATCAATAATATATTTCTAAGTGATGAGTTACCGCAGAAAATTATTTCACAAGACGTTACTTAATAGAAATACTGAAAATGTGTCATGAGGTTCTTTTGTTTCTTTGCAAGACTAGCAATTATACAAAGAGCAAAAGTAGGTGAACTTAATTGTTTGAGAAGCTCGGTAATATACTTAATTCAGATCAAATTAAAATCAATATGCAAACTCAAAAGTTCTACCACTCTCCCCTATCTGCTGATTCCTGTTAATATCCTTCATCAATTCTTGATACGACTATTTGTCATACAGAATTGAATGCACTGTGTTTTTTCACAATTTAGGAAGAGTCCATTTTGAAAAACATAATTAACAACCTCTTTTGTCGCTTTCTCTTTATCGGAATTTATTATAACATTATTGTTGCCTCCAATTAACACCAGTTCTGCATGATTACACATGTATGAGGAATAGAAGTGGGCGCAAAATTTAATCCTGTGGGACTCCCTAAGTGATTTCTCGCAATGTGCTAAAATTTTTACCCTTCCAAAACTGTCTGAATTACTCAGCACATCTTTTTGCATTCTGTTTCTTAAGTACGACTCAAACCACTTACATATAAAATTACCAGTTTCAAGAAGTTTTAAGTATATCTAAGAGTGTAACGTGATCCTGACAAACAAATGCACAGGAAAGACCATAAAATGACAACAAGTGATATTTTATAATTTAAGACTTGTAATATTTGGGGAGTGAATGTATAAATGGCATTATCAGAGGAGCAGCCCTTCTGGAATTCAAACAGCGATATGGAAGTAAATTTATTCTATTAAATGGGAGACTAATCTCGAGTACATAATTTTATCAAATTTGTGGGGAAAGATATCGGTAAAAAACTGGACGATAATAATTCAAATCTTTCTTGTTACTATCTTATAAAGAGGTTTAACAAATGCATGTTTTCTACATCCACATCGACACCCCGCAAGTCGCCTATTTGTGTTTGGTGGAAGGTACTTCTGGCACCACTAACTGATCCCCATTTCATGTTTATTCGCGAAAGGGTTGTGGGAAAAATGAAAATCGGTAACACTCTATATTAACACTAATTTCTCAGATTTTCTCGACGTGGTAATTTCTCGCGATGTATGTAGGAGGAAGTAATACTCGTACACTGTTCACCTCTTACCGGAAAGTAATCTCTCGGAAGTTCAATAGTAAACCTCGTAGCGATGCACAACGCCTTTCTTGGAGCGTCCGTCGCTGGCGTTTGTTGGGCATCTCTGTACTGCTCTCGCGCAGACTATGCGATCCCGTGACGAAACTCGCTGCTCTTCATTGGATCTTCTCTATCTCTTCAGTCAGCACTACCTGATAAGGACCCGTGACTGATAAACAATACTCAAGAATCAGCCCGAAAAGCGCGTTATAAGCCACTTCCTTAGTGGATGAATTACGTTTCCTTAAGATTCCTTCTACGAATCGCAGTCTTGCATCTACCTTTCCTACTATTTGTTCCATGCGATCATACCACTTAAGGTCGCTCCGGATAGATACTACTAGATATTTTACGGTGGTTTCTGTTTCCAGCAATTTGTCATACGTAGTGTAATTGCACTGTAGTGGATTTATTTTCCTGAGTATGCGCAATATGTTATATTTATTTACGTTCAGGGTCAGTTTACAGCCCCTGCAACATTCATGAACCCTCGGTAGATCCTTCTGCAAATCGTTTTTGTCTCCTGGCTTTGTTTTTTCTTACAGACAACAGCTTCATCCGTGAATAACATTAAAGAACATCCCAGGCAGTCGTAAAACTTAGTTATTTTTTCAGCAAATGTTGCAGCAAGCGGGAATGGGACAGAGGGAATCCCAATTGGAAATGTTTGGGAGGGGTTTTATAGTTCCGCCATTCACCTGATGACCAAGGGGAACCTACCAAAAATTCTCGATCGGACCGGGGTATTGGAAATATTTTAATTTATTTCAGTAATTATGTCGTTCATGGTCCCACGCTAAGATTTTGTGTCGTGTATTTATTCCAACAGCGTTAGTACCGCTTTGGCCCCCGCTAATGCTACCGCCATCCAGCATCGCTGCTCAGCCGCTGCACAGCAGCCGCTGGTTATTCTCTTTGTTTTACTGGCCCTGTTAATACATATCGATAAAACGAGTCTCACACTAGGCTAATTTGGGACAGTTCTATAGAATGGGCAAATAAAATTTGTCTTAAAAATCTTTTTGTTCGTAACAGGAAACAAATCGACGCTTTCCGTCGAGACTGTGCAATGCATGAATGACGCGAGAAGCATTATTTCAGTATTTGTTTGAACTAACTCCAGCCGCACACTGCAGAAACGAAATTGTAAATATATGTCAAAACACTAGAGAAAATTTGCCTGAGAACCCTTAGAAGGCATGTATGTAAATATTTGTATCTGTGTATCTTGTGTGCTGTGTGCACACTCTCCAGATTTCGTGTTTGCTATTCAATCTGTATAATAATTCTGCACATTTAGTTTGCGAATATTAATTCTGTCTTTAAGTTGAAAGTAATGTTTCTCATGAACAGTTGTACTGTATAAGACTGGATTTGTTGCTAATCAAAAAGTCATGCTTCAAAAACAGAATGACATTATTAATCGCAATATGACGTGTTTCGGAATTATCCATCTTCAAAAATAAGTTAAAAATAGTAAAGTACATGGAAATTCCAAAACAGAATCAGAACAGTGAAATACAAGAGAAACTCTCAATTGTACACACAAAGTACTTCTGGCAAATACTTGCCTTAGACCATGATGCGACACGTAAATGTAAAATTAACAAGATGTGTATGTAACAATCATAAGCAGACTAGTGGAAAACTCTGAACATGTATTTTAGAGTTGAAAATTCACGACAATACAGTAGTGAAGTTGGTGCCATACTTCGTAATTGACATCATAGTCCAAAAAATTTAGATCCTAAAAATACAATAGTCAAATATACGAGACAATATTATAACAGTAAGAAAGACTGCAAACTATTTTTTTTTATTTACACGGGAACAGCAAAGAACAAAGCTGCAAGGTTGCTGTCAAGTGTCAGAATAGTAACAAACGTGACGCCGTACCCTGTCAATATTGGCGGTGAATTTTATTTATGAAGAATAATAGACATGAGTACATATTAAAAGTTCAACTACAAAATAATTACAAATTTTAAATTGTAAAAAACAAAACCAATAAATGAAGCCGTATTGACTGTCATCAGGCTATAATAAATACTAAATAACAACATAATATAAAATTACAATGGAACAGATAGCAGTGTCCATAGCAGGAAGGGGTAAGTGAGGAGGCGGGGGAGGTTGTAAGGGTGAGGGGAGGGGGGGGGGGGGAGAGAAATGGATTTAATGGAGCGAGGAGGTGTCACAGTACAACTAAAAAATCACATTACGGAGAAAAAAGCATTGGAAAACGACAACATATGTATGTTTAATATCGATACAAAAACGCAAGACTTACCAAGAAACATAAAGGTACAGTATTATTTCTGCCGCTATAAAAATTTTAGACATGTGGAAATGAGAAGAAGATACAAAGTGAATGCAAACTGTATTTCATGTTCAGAAACAGGCTATTCGTAGAACAGTATCGACAGTGAGCGAAATGGCGTCTTTGTACACTGTTGTTACTGCTCAGCGAATTGTTTGTATCAAACCACAAAATTCAGTTTGTACTGGTGTTGTATTTTATTCTCATTTTTATAAGTTTTAATTTTTCATACTAGCAGGAACATCTGTTAGTTTTTATTAAAAGCTGATGTCAGCCGATATGGCTCTGTTTATTTGTTTTCTTATCTGCATTGTAATTTTATATTATTTTGTTATTTAGCTTTCATTATATCCATCATCGTACTCATGTCTACAATTCTTCGTAAATAAAATTCACTGGCAATATAGACTGTTGTAAGTTAGCCTATGAAAGCTAATTGCTGCGGGCTACCTTCGACACTCACTCAGAGGGCACCTCCCTTGCGTACCGTGGTTCCGACTGTCAATTAACCCCCAGTACAGCTCTGGATGGGCTAGCTAACTTAACACAAGTATGATTAATTTAACTTACCTACTGCCCGCGTATCTAACTGATTCTCCCCTCCAAAAAGAAGGTGGCAAGTAGGAATTGTCAGGGTACAGCGTATGCAGATTGGAGAAATGCTGCAGTTCATTAATAAACAATTATTTATTCTCTGAATGTCACTTTCCTATAAACTGTACACAAGGTTGGCTATGGGTCAAATACTTTTTAGAAAGACAATTTATTCCATAGCACCTTGTGACATAAAATATACTGGCAATACTCCTAGTTCGGCGAGTATGAAGATTACCAGCGCACGGAGTGGTGCTATCACTCCTGTACTATCAATTTGAACGGACAACTAGCAACTGACATCGATAGCGCAATGGTCGAACGTTCCTCTACGGTTCGATTTCACTACAAGGTGCTACTATGGTGATCTGCTGCTTCGCGTGAGCTACGCGGGATTAGATTAGATTAGTACTTGTTCCATAGATCATAAATACGACACTTCGTAATAATCTGGAACGTGTCAGGTTAATAAAAGGTGTCAATACAAGATATTACAATACACAAAATATTACGTGATTCTTAATTTTTTTGGTGGGGGTGGGGAAATTACCCACTTACTACATATCCAAAAATTCATCTAATGAGTAGAAGGAGTTACCATTCAGAAATTCTTTTAATTTCCTTTTAAATGCTATATGGCTATCTGTCAGACTGTTGATGCTATTAGGTAAGTGACCAAAGACTTTTGTGGCAGCATAATTTACCCCCTTCTGAGCCAAAGTTAGATTTAACCTTGAGTAGTGAAGATCATCCTTTCTCCTAGTGTTGTAGCCATGTACATTGCTATTACTTTTGAATTCGTTTGGATTCTTAATAACAAATTTCATAAGTGAATATATATATTGTGAGGCTACAGTGAAGATTTCTAGCTCTTTAAATAAATGTCTGCAGGATGATCTTGGATGAGCTCCAGCAATTATTCTGATTACACGCTTTTGTGCAATGAACACTCTTTTACTCAATGATGCGTTACCCCAGAATATGATGCCATACGAAAGCAGAAAATGAAAATAGGTGTGGTAAGCTAATTTACTCAGATGTATATCGCCAAAATTTGCAATGACCCTAATAGCGTAAGTAGCTGAACTCAAACGTTTCAGCAGATCCTCAGCGTGTTTTTTCCAGTTCAACTCCTCATCAATGCATACACCTAGAAATTTTGAATATTCTACCTTAGCTACCGATTTCTGATCGAAGTCTATATTTATTAATGGTGTCATTCCATTTACTGTGTGGAACTGTATATACTGTGTTTTGCCCAAGTTTAATGAGAGCCCATTTGCTGAGAACCACTTGATAATTTTCTGAAAAACATCGTTTACAATTTCATCAGTTAATTCTTGTCTGTTGGGTGTGATAGCTATACTTGTATCAACGGCGGGCTACAATCCCGCTGGAAAGGCCTACAAGCCGGTGGACCGTATATTACCGTTTACAGACGAAGGTGCGTCCTGCAGTGTGGCTGGCGACGAAGACTTCTCCATGCTGCCGCTTCCGTAGAAGATGCCCGCCGATGTCCGATCCCGAATTCTCCGATAATTATCCACAGATGCGGACAAGCAAAACTGAGAACTCAAACTCTTACTCAAAGTGCACCAGAGTACCGAAAACGACCGTCTCCTGCGACGACCGCAATAGAACTCAAGACCCCAAAACTTCATTCTACCACACAACGAGCAGCTTCTCTGTTTTAGCAAGAGAGGAGACCTGAGCCAGAAGCTGGCGCGGGGCGCTTTTCTGAACCGTGGCGCGATTGTAGGCGCCATCTTGGTGGGCGTGAGACCCACTTCCCAGGACTCGAATCACTGTGCCTCACCGACCCAAACATCGTTCCCCGTCCCACTTCTTTAACACAAGCCATGGTTTCACAACGTCTGCAATGTGGACGGAAAGCTATTTTGCGAGGCGCCAGGATTACGAGAATCGAAGCCTTAAAAGAAACCGCCGTTGGTTAGGAGGGTTCACAGTCCCCTCACCACACGGCCGACGCTTAGGTGGTTCTGCTACCCATTGTCCGTCAGGGAGTGGCTGCACGTCCGGAATACGCCCCGCCGCTACCTGCTCTGAGTCTCGTACCTTTGGCTTTACGACAGATCCAGAAGAAATATTTTTGTGAACAAGAAATGGATTTTCCTACTCATGCCATATAGACTCCTCACACGCAAATTTGGAGCCTCCATTCACTGCTATTACAGACCGAGCAGAAAGCTTTATGCAAATCGAAGTTCGATATGCCAAGAGAGTCGATTATCGATGTGTAAGAAAGATGAATTGACCTCTACGGCTTTTCCACATCTTCTGGAGGAGCCAGGAAGCCTGCCACCTTTCACGACGTCAGGCGCCACGTTAGCTACTATTTTGCCACCTGACAGCAACCTTGCAGCTTTCTTATTTGCTGCCGGCCGTGGTGGCCGAGCGGTTCTAGGCGCTTCAGTCCGGAACCGCGCGACTGCTACGGTCGCAGGTTCGAATCCTGCCTCGGACATGGATGTATGTGATGTCCTTAGGTTAGTTAGGTTTAAGTAGTTCTAAGTTCTAGGGGACTGATGACCTCAGATGTTAAGCCCCATAGTGCTCAGAGCCATTTGAAGTTGCTCTTCTCGCTTATGTTGTAATGAATCCAAACGTGAGCTTGAACAGGAGATTAGCATTCCTAAAACCAATGTATATCACTTTCCAAAACATCAGCAGTTCCATACTTATCATGTCCTGTTCTTTTTCTTATTTGCTGTTCTTGTTACAAATTTTAAAAAAATAGTTTGCAGTCTTTCTTACTGTTATAATGTTGTCACGTATATTTAACTATTGTATTTTTAGGATTGAATTTTTTTGACTATGATGTCATTTACGACGAAGTATGGCAGCAACATCACTACTATATTGCCACCTGGCGTGAATGTTCATTTCTGAGATACATGTTCAGACTTTTTTAGTGGTCTTCGTACAACTGTTACATACACATCCTATAAATTTTACATTTACGTGTAGCATGATGGTCCAGAGAAATACCTTGTGTGTACAACTGAGAGTTTCTCTTGTATTTCACTATTCTGACTCTGTTTTGGAATTTCCATATATGTTTACTATTTTTAACATATATCTGAAGATTGATAAGTCCCAAATGCGTATATTACGAGCAATAAAGTCATTCTATTTTTAAACATGAGATTTTGATTAGCGACCAATCCAGCCTTTATGCAGTATTACTTTCCATTTTCAATTTGGTTGAGTGTCTCCTATGTGACTTTATGTCGCAGCTGTTTCAATGTTTCTCGTTTGTCTTTGCATTTACTGTTGACTGATCGTAAGCCTCGTCTAGAGATCATTTAGGTTTTCTATCACGAATTACTGTGTTTTTATGTGAGATTTGAATTTTGGTGTCATTAACAAAGAGAATTTATTTCTCTGTATCTAGCTTGTTAAGGAAAGTCATTCAGTATTTCAACAAAAATGTCGGTTCTCCGATTCCCTAACACATGTCTCCTATATTAATTTCATTTGTACCTGACATTTACCGCACAGAAAATTTGGGTTTATGTGACTCGTGTGGTATTTTTATTTACACACACACACACAAATAACATCTCCGTATTAATTAATGTGCAACACTCTCGAAGTAGGCAGCAGCTTTCAAATAATCGCTGTAATTTCAAGAACGCAAGCTACCTTTCCTCAATGCAAGCCTATTGGTGCCTCGCATGCCATGCTGTTCACACTACCTCACGAAAAGAAATTTGTAGGCATTAGGTCGTGAAATAGTTGCGGTTAAAACTCTGACTCATCTCTGTTATGGAACGATTATGGAGACTACTATTCAGGCGGTCCTTAAAGTGAAGACGATAGTGTGCAAACACACTCTCGTGATGGAACCAAAATAGTTCTGTAACTGCCATCGGAACATTCAACATCAAGTCTAGTAAAAGTTACAGTAGAAATACCATTGTCTCCACCTAGCTGTTGAGTCGAGGGTAGGCTTCCAAGAAGACATAATTCCAGGAATCTCTTGGGGGAGAACGACACAACGGGGTACTCTTTCTCGCATGAAAATATATGTCTTTTTTCCTTCAGCTGTAAATCGAGCTTGTTTGACACCTTCTGTAGACATTTTGAGAGACTTGCTACTGTCCGATTTAGGTGGCACTACTCTTTAATCGCCGAAAATGTTTCGTTTGCATAGGAGAGAAGACACTGTTTTGAGAGCGGCCTAACAAAACAGAGAACACACGGGTCACTCGTGTTTAAGTGGTGGTGCAGATTCACGCGGTCAGCAGATTCCACAGTGAGAGGACAGAAAAAGTGCTGAAGCCCGGTTGTTCCCAGCGCGCCAGGCGTCAGCTTTACTGCTGTCCCAAGCACGACCAGAAATAACTCTTTTAACGATCGACACTAATAAATGGAAGGAGATACGAGAGGAGTCTAATGGCCTAGGCAATTCCATTTGCTGAGGAACAGTAGTTGTCTGGCGGAGCGTGAGAGTAATTTATTGCTGTGGCTAGCCTCTAAATTAGAGGAGCAGTAAAAATACCGCCTAATTGCTGTGGATGAGAGGCAACACTAGGACGTAAAATTAACACTGAGGTCCTTCTCAGTATACCTCCACAACTGTCCTAACCTACAGAAATGGGAACATTTGCCTGCATAGCGCGGGAGAAAAGATACATTCTCACCTGTGAAAGTAATAAAATCAGAAACAAGATTTTTCTATAACCTAAGGTATGTCGAGATCATGTTTATAGGTAGTATTTGGCGGTGAGGAATAAGTGATATCAGTGGTAGATATAATAATCATGAACAGTAGGGAATAATTCTGAGGATGGACTGAAATTTGTGCTCCTTCTGCTTTCTGAATTGTACAACTTTCTAATGTTATAAAACGAATCTCCACAGCGCTACACAATTAAAAGATGACTTTTTCGAAACCCCTTAGATGTATCCCATAGAGACGCATAAATTTGAAATTTGGCTCAAAGATGTCTACAACTATCCTTCGTAACGCTGCAAAAGCGAGGCGACCTCGAACTCGGCGATAATTCAGACAGCAAGGTGTCCACACATGCGAAAGAAAGGGCAGAGCTAAGAAGTTTACGTGAGGTACAAGGTGGGTTAATGATGTCACATTAGCACCAAATTCCTCCACAATTCTGTCCAACAGCGCCGTGGACATGTAACACGATGGAAAGGTCGTCACCCCTTCTTTTGGCGCCTCGTCGATAAAGGTCAGAACCGCGACGCCCAGCGTTGAAATCATCTCGTTTCCTTGTAAGCGGCCACAGAAAGCATTAGAGACACAGCCGCTCAGAACTGAAACTAAAAGGCCTTAGGGCGTGACGTAAAGAGCGTCAGTGAAAGCACTCTTTCCCTTGGGGCGCTGACTCCCTCACATTTTGTGATCGAAACCACAGTTCGCAGTGCGATGGGAAAAAGGACGACGTTCCTAATAATCTTTAACACTGCTGACATCCCCTGATGATTCAATGCTAACAGAAAAGCAACTGGAATCACTCAACAGAGGAAAGTTCACTGGACCTGACGGGATACCAATTCGATTCCACACAGAGTACGCGAAAGACCTTGCCCCCCTTTTAACAGCTATGTACCGCAAGTCTCTAGAGGAACGCAAGCTTCCAAATGATTGGAAAAGAGCACAGGTAGTTCCAGTTTTCAAGAAGGGTCGTCGAGCAGATGCGCAAAACTATAGGCCTATCTCTGACATCGATCTGTTGTAGAATTTAAGAACATGTTTTCTGCTCGCGTATCATGTCAGTTCTGGAAACCCAGAATCTACTCCGTAGGAATCAACATGGATTCCGGAAACAGCGATCGTGTGAGACCCAACTCGCTTTATGTGTTCATGAGACCCAGAAAATATTAGATACAGGCTCCCAGGTAGATGCCATTTTCCTTGACTTCCGGAAGGCGTTCGATACAGTTCCGCACTGCCGCCTGATAAACAAAGTAAGAGCCTACGGAATATCAGACCAGCTGTGTGGCTGGATTGAAGAGTGTTTAGTAAACAGAACACAGCATGTTGTTCTCAATGGAGAGACGTCTACAGACGTTAAAGTAACCTCTGGCCTGCCACAGGGGAGTGTTATGGGATCATTGCTTTTCACAATATATATAAACGACCTAGTAGATAGTGTCGGAAGTTCCATGCGGCTTTTCGCGGATGATGCTGTAGTATACAGAGAAGTTGCAGCATTAGAAAATTGTAGCGAAATACAGGAAGATCTGCAGCGGATAGGCACTTGGTGCAGGGAGTGGCAACTGACCCTTAACATAGACAAATGTAATGTATTGCGAATACATAGAAAGAAGGATCCTTTATTGTATGATGGCGGAACAAACACTGGTAGCAGTTACTTCTGTAAAATATCTGGGAGTATGCGTACGGAACGATTTGAAGTGGAATGATCATATAAAATTAATTGTTGGTAAGGCGGGTACCAGGTTGAGATTCATTGGGAGAGTCCTTAGAAAATGTAGTCCATCAACAAAGGAGGTGGCTTACAAAACACTCGTTCGACCTATACTTGAGTATTGCTCATCAGTGTGGGATCCGTACCAGGTCGGATTGACGGAGGAGGTACAGAGGATCCAAAGAAGAGCGGCGCGTTTCGTCACAGGGTTATTTGGTAAGCGTGATAGCGTTACGGAGATGTTTGGCAAACTCAAGTGGCAGACTCTGCAAGAGAGGCGCTCTGCATCGCAGTGTAGCTTGCTGTCCAGGTTTCGAGAGGGTGCGTTTCTGGATGAGGTATCGAATATATTGCTTCCCCCTACTTATAGCTCCCGAGGAGGTCATGAATGTAAAATCAGAGGGATTCGAGCGCGCAAGGAGGCTTTCCGGCAGTCGTTCTTCCCGCGAACCATACGCGACTGGAACAGGAAAGGGAGGTAATGAGAGTGGCACGTAAAGTGCCCTCCACCACACACCGTTGGGTGGCTTGCAGAGTATAAATGTAGATCTAGATGTAGATGTATTATTCTAAGGACATCGTGGACCAGCAACGACAATGAACGTGATAGCACCCCTTTGGAGTGAACTGCAGCCGGTCGCAGCTTTGGCTCTGGTGTTTAGGATGGAACCACTATGACTGCTTTGGACCGCGTACAGTTTTCGTCGAATGGCTAGGAGCAGTACCAAGCGGTTCCACCTTGTACACCAGAGCAAATACCGCAGTCGCACTGCGCTCGGAAGGAGAGCGATCACATTCAGTGTGGTTGGTAGCCCACGGTGACCTAAGCAAAGGGTTGAATCTTCCAGTGGATGTCAGCAGTATCAAAGCTTGTCAACAACGTCGTCTTGTTGCTCATCACACTGTGAACTGTTGTTTTCGACCTCGAAATGTGTGGAAATCAACGTTCTAATATGGATTACATCAGGGATCAAAGTATAATGTAGAAGAAAAAGAGGACTTATTGCACTATTAAAAACAGACAGCAGCCCTGAATTTGCTCACTACTTCAAAAAATACAAGTTAACTCTGAGTCGTGTAACAAGGGAAGCAAAATTAAGGGAAAATGACAAACTTATTATGGAATCATCAAAGAAAGCTAAGAAAATGTGGAACACAGTACAGAGACTTACTGGAAATGTGGAAACACACAAAAATATTGTATTGTCACAGGCGGGCAACAAGATCACTGATCCAAAATTAATTGCTAACCACTTCAATACTTACTACACCAATATTATTGGTGAGCTAGTGAAGGAACAAATAGGAAATCCATCAAACAAAATATTACAGGAAATTTTTGGAAATAGTGTAACAAATACATCCATGTTCCTTCGACCAATAAGTAGGGAAGAACTGTTAAACACCATATAGTCATTAGAAAATAAATATTCAGCCAGAGTTGACGATGTGCCAGACTAGATTATAAAAGTATCAGTTGAACAAATACTCGCACCACTGCTAGATATATGCAATTCTTCACTATCGAGTGGTGTTTTCCCGCAACAATTAAAAATTGCAAAAGTTGTACCCCTTTGCAAAAAGGGCGATCGGCAGCAGATGGTCAACTATAGGCCTGTGTCACTCCTCTCAGGTTTTTCAAAAATCATTGAAAAACTAGTTCTGTCACAATTAACTGATTTCTTTAACAAAAAAATATGATCTCAGGATGCCAGCATGGCTTCAGTCCTCAGTGCAGTACTGAAACAGCCACTTTTAGCCTCATAAATCGCATTTTAAATTCAGTGGATAATCACAAAAATGTTTCGCGGATGCCTGCCACACGAAAGTCTGGAATCCTATCTAGAAAATTGCTCTCAGACAACAGAGGTAAAACACATGAGAAAAAACGAACTTCAAGCTTATCAGTAGAAACCTCCCACATGAACCCACGGTGTACCACAAGGCTCAGATTTAGGTCGCTTTCTCTTCTTAATTTTCATAAACGACTTCCCCCTACACGTTCAACACTCCGAACCAGTGCTACTTGCAGATGACACGAGCATATTAATTGAAGATGAAAACGAAATGGCTCTAAGTTTAAATGCTAAAGTCACAAATGAAAATGTCACGGAGTGGTTTATGAGGAATAAATTACTGATAAACCCTCAAAAAACAGTCGTCTTACACTTCCATTCACAACAAAATAAAAACCGATTAAAACCAAACATATCCAAGAATTACCAGTGTCACTAAAACAAAATTTCTTGGCATCTACTTACAAGACAATCTTAAATGGAATTCCCACATCACATCATTAAATTCTAAACTATCGAAAATGACTTATGCGATGAGGATTATATGGAACAACACAAGTCCTGAAACAGTTAGAGCGGTGTATTACGCTTGCATACACTCCCTATTGAGATATGGCATCATATTCTGTGGAAATTCTCCTCACAGCATAACAACATTCCGGAAACAAAAAAAGATTGTGAGGATAATGAAAAATGCTAACAGTCGAAAATCATACAAACCACTCTTTAAAGAACTGGGGATTCTACCCCTACCATGTATCTATATGCTAGAAGTTGTCATGTACCTAAAAAAAAGCATGCTAAAAAATGGAAATGTATTTATTCAAAACAAATCTGTACATGAACACCATACAAGGGCAAATAGTGACATACAGAGACATCATTGTTATACCACACTATGCAAGAAAGGTGTATATCACTCAGGTTCACATTTGTTTAATAAGCGGCCAAGTAACTTTAAGGCCATAAACAAAATCCACAGCTTTAAAAAATCTGTAACTACATATCTATTGGCAAACTGGTTTTACTCAGTAACACAATATCTTGAAAAATAAGCTAATTTCTGTTGTAACAATATAAAAATGTAATGTAGCAATATAGCAATATAACAATGCAACAATTTATAAATGTAATGTATACAATCAATGTAACAATATATTAATGTAATGTCAATTTGTCCAACATCTAGGGTATAGTATATGTACCTCAAAGATTCAGGACGTAAATAAATAAATAAATAAATTTTATTATTTATTTTAGGAGAGGTTTCGTTGAAGCTCTTTATGACACCCCCTAAGGCCTTTTCGTCTGCACTCTGAGCGTCGAGGTGTCTGAAATGTTTTGCGTGGCCACCCATAAGAAAACCACGTGATTTCAACGCCGGGCGTTACGGATCTGACCTTCACCTGCCGAGGCTTCAAAAGAAGGGGTGATACGTGGGTGAGAGAGGGGTGGGGGGGGGGGGGGGGAGGGCAACCTCCCCATCGTGTGCTAGTCCACAGTGGCACTGGGCAGAGCTGAGGTGAAAATTTTGCCTTTGCGACATCATTAACCCAACTTGCACTTCACATAAACTTTTGAGCATTGCTTCTTTTCTCCGAGGTGTCGACACGTTGCTCTTTGAATCATTGCCGAGCCGCAGGGTGACATCGCGGGGCGCCACGCTTTTGCATCATTACAGAGGAAGATTGTAGGCACCTTTGAGCCAAATGTAAAAACTTACCTTTCTCAGTGGGAGACAATTACGGCATTTTGAAAAAGTCATCCTTTAATTGTCTTGAGTAGTGTAATTTCATTAATTATCTAAATACTGAAACAGCAAATACGTTTTCTCTGTCGAAGTACAGTAACTGGAAACCATCTCGGAGCCGTTAGGAACAAAGGGAGATATTCAGAAAATCGCACTGTATATTTATAGCAAATGTGCTCTAACTTCTGCAGTCACCGTGATAGCAGAAGAAAAGCAAGAATTGATACAGAAAATGTAGAAGTGCCTGTTGTTACAGGGAGGAGACGTACGTCTTTTTTAAGAATAAAGGCAGACATTAGTAGAAGTATGAACTACATTGATGAGTCAAAACATTATGACCACCTGATTAACAGCATGTTTGTCCACATTTGAAATGCAATGTAATGCAGCAGCAATTCTGCGTCGCATGGTTTCAACATGTCGTTGATTGGTTACCAGAAATACGAGACATTAGATATGGACATATCGCGCAATTTCTATAAATTACAGGTCGGTGATTTGCGGATGCAGAAAAATTGGAAATTTGTAGTAAGTTCCTATGGGACCAAACTGCAGAGGTCATCGGTCCCTAGGAATACACGCTACTTAATCTAGCTTAAACTAACTTACACGAAGGACAACACATGCACACACCCACACCCAAGCTCGAGGGATGATTCGAACCTGGGGGGGGGGGAGGAAAGTGCGAACCGTGGCAACGCCCCGCAGACCACGCGGCTACCCCGAGCGGCGCGGATGCAGATCTGGTGCACAGTAGCCCCTCTAATCTGTCCCATCGGATTCAGATCAGGAGAATTTCGTGGCCAAGACATCCACGTGAGTTTACCGTCATGTTCTTCTAAACACTCAGCCCGATTCTGGACTTGTGCCACCGACTGTTATCCTGCTGCAAGGTGTCATACATTACGCGTGAAGGAACGCAACTGGTTCGCATTAATGGTTGCACAGCTGTCACGTGCCTTCGATTACTACCACAAGTCACACGGAAGCCCAGGTGAAAGTGACCATACCATAATCAAATGTTTTTTATTCCAGTCTTTGATAACAATATTAATTCTTTAGACGATGACCGGTTTCAGTCCGTAATTACCATCCTCATTACGGACTGAAACCGGTCATCGTCTAAAGAATTGATATTGTGATCAAAGACTGGAATAAAAAACATTTGGCAGTATTGGATCACCGTTTGTACACGCGACTATGTCGCAGTTGGTGATACCATAATCACTTGGCTGACGACCAGTTACGATGGCGACAAAAATGTTCACTTACTCCAAACCTGATATATTCCACATGATACTGTCTCTTCATTATATGAGTAATGATGGTGGGAAGTTTGTCGTTTTCTACTACTGAGGTTGCGAACCACGCGGAAATCATGTACACTTACACCAAGAATTATGTGGGAATGATTTACAGAACCGCGTACAGCTCTATCGGCGTGCACAGCAGCAAATCCTCGCCAACCAGAAGTTATTCTCTGACGTTCTTTTTCCTGACGAATGTCCATATCAAACAAAGAACAGGACATGATAAGTATGGAACTGCTGATGTTTTGGAAAGTGATGTACATTGGTTTTAGGAATGCTAATCTCCTGTTCAAGCTCACGTTTGGATTCATTACAACATAAGCGAGAAGAGTAACTTCAAATGGCTCTGAGCACTATGGGACTTAACATCTATGGCCATCAGTCCCCTAGAACTTAGAACTACTTAAACCTAACTAACCTAAGGACATCACACAACACCCAGTCATCACGAGGCAGAGAAAATCCCTGACCCCGCTGGGAATCGAAGCCGGGAACCCGGGCGTGGGAAGCGAGAACGCTACCGCACGACCACGAGCTGCGGACAGAGTAACTTCGGCGCCTTCGTCTGTGTGAGTTCTACGTAGATTGCGTTGAAATTTCATACGTGCTGAAGCGTTAACAAGAAGAGGAAACACCAGTAGGGAAGATGGGTCTTTGCCAGAATATTGTTCACATTAGAGTTTCTCTGATTGAGTAGCATTATGACTACATTCAATGACAATAAAAGAAAAGTAACAGGAGCAAATAGCACTAAGGGTAGATGACACATTAGTAACCGATGGGCATAGTGTGGCAAAACCTATTTAACAAGTACTTTATATCCGTTACTGATAGAATGGGATTGTCAGGATCAGTAAATAATGTCCTTGAATATCTGAAACTAGCCTTTACAAATAGCTTCAGGTACATGAATATGTCACTCACTTCACCAAAAGAAATATCTTTAAAAACAAAGCGTTCTAGCGGTTACGATGAAATATCAACAAAGTTAATTAAGGCATGTTCTTGTGAGATTAGTACAATTCTAAGTTACTTGTGTAATCAGTCAATTATAATTGGGACATTTCCTGAATGGCTAAAATATGCAGATGTTAAGCCTCTATTCAAGAAAGGGGATAAAGAGATACCATCAAACTACAGACCGATTTCACTTTTGTCAGCATTCTCAAAAATTTTAGAAAAAGTAATGTACAGGCAGCTTCTCAACCATCTGACCACAAATAACATATTATCAAGAACACAGTTTGGATTTCTGAAGGGTTCTGATATCGAGAAGGCTATTTACACCTACAGTGAAAATGTACTTACTTCATTAAATAACAAATTACAAGCAGCAGGTATTTTCTGTGATTTATCAAAGGCATTTGATTGTGTGAACCACAATATCCTTTCAAATAAATTAGAATTGTATGGTGTCACGGGCAGTGCTGCAAAATGGTTCAAGTCATACCTCGCTAACAGGAAACAAAGGGTGTCAGTGCAAGGGACTAGTGAATTAAGTCATCAGTCATCATCAGAATGGGAAGAAATTACATGTGGTGTCCCACAAGGATCCATCTTAGGGCCATTGCTTTTTCTTGTGTACATTAATGATCTCTCATCAGTTACACTGCCAGAAGCAGAGTTCGTTTTGTTTGCAGATGACACAAGTATTGCAACGAATAGTATGTCCTGTGTAGTCCTAGAAAGATCTGCTAATGATATTTTGATGGATATTAATGAATAGTTTAAAGCCAACTCACTGACATTAAACTTCGAAAAGACTCACTATATGTAATTCAGAACCTGTAAGAGGTTTCCACCCAGCACATGCATAAAGTATGAAGAAGAGCAGATAGAAGAGGTTAACAGTCTTAAATTCCTGGGATTACAACTTGATAATAAATTAAGTTGGGAGGAGCACACCACAGAACTGCAGAAACGCCTTAACAAATCTGTATTTGCAGTTCGAGTGTTAGCTGACATAGGCGACATAAAAATGAAAAAGCTTGCAAAATTTGTCTACTTTCATTCCATAATATCATGTGGTATAATATTTTGGGGTATTTCTACAAGTCAAACAAAAGATTTCAGAGTCCAAAAGCGTGTAATACGTATTATTTGTGAAGTAAATTCACGGACGTCCTGTAGAAACCTTTTCAAAGAACTGGGTATACTAACTACTGCCTCTCTGTATATTTACTCCTTAATGAAATTTGTCCTAAATAATATATCTCTTTTCCCAACAAACAGCTCAGTTCATACATACAATACCAGGAACAAAAATGATCTGTACAAGGACTTAAAAACACTTCCTTTAGTTCAAAAAGGGGTCCACTACTCAGGAATACCCATCTTCAATAATTTGCCAGCAAACATAAAAGATTTAGTTACAAGTAAAGATCAGTTTAAAAGGGGCCTGAAAGACTTAGTGGCCAACTCCTTCTATTTTTTAATAGAAACAAATGATGTATTGTATATATTCATACTATTAGTATTGTTATTTCAGCTTAAAAAAAAAAAGAAATTGACATGTTCCACATCCACGAGGATCTCCTCACCACGGATCTATGGAACGAAAAACTAATCTCATCTAATCTAAATGCAGTTTTTAACCAGAGTCTACCTCTACTGTAGGCAACATATTGGTTAAAAGTACTACAGCGTTGCACTATATGACCCATACTGTAAACAAGGAAACGTTATGCAATTACTTTTCTGCTGCCTCACGTTCTCCGTAGATGCGTACATTTTGTACCTACTCTTCGCTGGTGTACATTGCACTTACACAAACCGTCAACTGAAGACGACTGAGAGACCGACTAGTGTTCATTTCCTCGTGCTTTTATTTGTATACTGTAAACTCCAACAAATGGACGAATTGCGCTACCCCACGAACCTACACTGTGAGCTACGAAAGGTCTTCAAAAAGTGAGTTACACATTAGTATGTCAGACCAAACAAGTTTTATTGAATCCTGCACTACACTTGAAAGTGACACAGATATACAACACTCATTTTCAACAGAGCCAGTGGTTGGAAAATTCTACCAATTATTACTTTAGTTGTGGTAGGTTGGGTACAGCGTCAACTGCGATCTCGGTCTTACTGTGTTGGTATAAGCGTAAATTTTTTCTATCCTGCAATGACATCATTCCAATGACATCACTGGAGTGGCCACCTTCCGACAGTGGAAGTTCAAGGAAGCAGGCAATCATTGATTTCCTCGGCGATAGGAGTCTGCTCCTTCGAGAAGCTCTGTGTGGACGTCTTCACCTTTGGAAAATCTCTTTCCCTGCCAGTTTTCTTTCAGCTTCCAGAAAAGGTTAGCTAGGCATTGTCGATGGCCTTCCTTCGTGACCATCCACGTCGGTGCAGCAACTGCCTGTGCCTTCTCTGGTTTCTAATTAATGCTTACCATTGTCAATTTTAGAGGTGTGATTGCATTGTGCATATGCAACAAGCCGTAACTGGGGCAAGAGCTTCCCCATCACTAGTTTTGGGTTAACGTAGGAGCACTAACTCTGGTGAGATTCCTCAGACAAACCTGATCCCGTACCTTGAGATTGTTAGGTCGTCTCCCTTTATTATAAAGTCTCGATCCATGCCAATAGGTGGCTTGAATTTTTTTCCTGGCCGGCCACCAGTTCTGTTAGGTAGAAAGTCATCAATAGACCATAAATTCGGCAGAGGTGAATTCGGCTGAAAGGTAAATTCAAGGTCACCTCGAATGTCCTTATGTGCCTCTTTTTTGGCAGTATTGAAACCAAACATTAAGCTCTCCAGTGTGTCGTCCCGCCCTGAATGGTCATGATTGTATAAGCAATTAATGTAGCATGAATGTTCTAGTTGACCCTTTCAGTCAGATATTAGTAGTGCTAGAGTGCCTCAACCCTAACGTAAAATAAAACTGTTTGAATACTTCAGACGCTAACACCATAGCATCATCCAACGCCAGAACCTTAGCCCTGATCCCCATAAAAAGTGGCTTTTTTCATTCCTTGCAGGCTCATCGTTTCAGACTCCCCATCGACCATTCGCATTTCACTACCGGCCCTCTGTCAGTTACCAAAAAAACTAATTCCTTCAGTTCATGAAATTCTTGGGATGTTGGGTAAACATCATCGACGATCTGTCCTGGGATTAATTGTTGGCAAACCTGTCTGTGAAAACTTTCAGTGGTTTCCCGTGATACTGCGGCCCTTGTCACCAGCTGAATAAGACTCCCTTTTACATGCGGATACAACATTTGCAGAATTTCAGTATCATGCAGCATAAATTCCTCTTTCTGCTCTTTGACCGACACCAAGTAATGCGAGAACTGAACCGTATCACCAGTTGTGTCAACTGAACGCTTGTTCTTTCATAGTTCCCAAAACCACATGTGGCAACCTCGAAAACTGTCGCACTGGCTTGCCCTGGGAACTTTCACCATCCTGTTCTGCGGTTACCACTTCCCTGTTACTCACAAGGGAACCTCCCCATAGCACACCCCTCAGATTTAGTTATAAGTCGGCACAGTGGATAGGCCTTGAAAAACTGAACACAAATCAATGGAGAAAACAGGAAGAAGTTGTGTGAAACTATGAAAAAATAAGCAAAATATACAAACTGAGTAGTCCATGTGCAAGACAGGCAACATCAAGGGTAATGTGAGCTCAGGAGCGCCGTGGTCCCGTGGTTAGCGTGAGCAGCTACGGAACGAAAGGTCCTTGGTTCAAATCTTACCTCGGGTAAAAGATTTACTTTCTTTATTTTCGCAAAGTTATGATCTGTCCGTTCGTTCATTGACGTCTCTGTTCACTGTAATAAGTTTAGTGTCTGTGTTTTGCGACCGCACCGCACCGCACTGCAAAATTGCGATTAGTAGACGAAAGGACGTGCCTCTCCAATGGGAACCGAAAACATTTGATCGCAAGGTCATAGGTCAACCGATTCCTCCACAGGAAAACACGTCTGATATATTCTATACGACACTGTTGACGGCATGTGCGTCACATGACAGGAATATGTTGCCGACCCACCTAACTTGTACACTTGGCGAATGGGTAAAAAGATTCTTCTACCTTGCCCGATTTAGGATTTCTTGTGGATGTGATAATCACTCCCAAAAAAGTGATGAAAACAGAAGAGTTTGTCACATAAACTGAAAATAAAAAATTAAAGTTTTCACTCGAGGGAAGACTTGAACCAAGGACCTCTCGGTCCGCAGCTGCTCACGCTAACCACAGGACCACGGCGCTCCTTATCTCAAGCTGTCCTAGTTGTTGCCTATCTTGTGCATGGACTACTCAGTTTGTATAATTTGCGCATTTTTTTATAGTTCCACACAACTTCTTCCTGTTCTCTCGATTGATATATGTTCAGTTTTTCAAGGCCTATCTACTGTGCCAACTTATAACTAAATCTGAGGGGGTTGCGATGTGGAGGTTTCCTTGTCAGTACCGACGCTGCCGACAACATACTGTTTAATGATAACTCCATGTGTGCCTTTACCTGGAAAAAATTATCATATGGCATTCCTGACCGGTAGGCGCCATCAGGGAAAGTTCGGCTGCCGAGCGCAAGTCTTATTTTAGTCGATGCCACATTGGACGACTTAGGTGCCGGTGATGAGGATGAAATGATAACGAGGACAACACAACACCCAGTTCACGAGGAGAGAAAATCTCCAACCCGGCCGGGAATCGAACCCGGGTCCGCTGCATGGGAGGCAAGCACGTTACCACTCGGCTAAGCAGGCGGACCCTTTGCCTGGACCACTTCACTACTCTCCCCTTACTTATACAGAATTTTCCAGTTACTCAAATGGTTAACATATGCTCTACCCTGGCCTCCAACCTCATCAGTTGGGACTGGGAAGGAACTTCCCCTTCCATAATTTAATAAAAGTCTCAGTCTCCTCCAAGGTTCACTGAACTGTTGCACTGCCTGTAATTACGTCTTGTTGTCCCTGAGCAACTATCTAAACAGGCTCTCCCAGTACCTGAAGAAGCTGGTGCGTCAGCTTGGGCACCGTAGTTGCAGGGACCTGTTCACGAATGGCCTCTTTGCAGGACAGTTCGTCCTTATGCAGTCAATCTATCGCCAGAACATCTCTGACAGCCATACTGCAGCAGCAAAAAAGTGAACAGAAATAGTACCGAGCCTTATTCTACACAACAGCTACGCGTGTGCACAACACACAGCCACGAGCTATCAGTTGGTGCTTAGGAAACGGCATTTGCAGCAACACAGGCTGTGAGGTGGATGTGGCTAGAAGCTGTGGAAGTGTAACGATACCCTTTATTAACAACACTGCTACTGAATACCATCACTAAACTATTGAAGCTGAACGCTTTAAAACGAAAGTATCTGGTAAGCCTTGCACAGAAGGTGACAGTAACAATTTGTTTGGAGAGCGAGTCTCATCGACTGCTAAGTGGTTGAAAATTGTTAATTTGTACCATGACATCGCAGAACCAGCCGGTAGACCCGCAATGATAGCTGCAAGAAACTTCCGCTATATGAGGCCTGTTTTACAGTGTGGTCACAGACATTCTAAACGACTTGCAAGGGAAATTTCAGGGTAGAATGTGCTGAGAAATAATTGTTAAGAAAAAATAGACACGTTGCGCTGTTTCCGAGATAATTAACATTGAAATTAGCCAATCAGGCTGTTGCGCGCTCAAATTCAAGCACCCCACATGATACATTTAGTGTCAGTTGTTATAGCTTAGATAATTGCGCTCTCTCGTTGTGTTTAGAAGACCAAGGAAGAACACGTTTGCCGACACTGTCTCTGGCGGGCCGCTTCAACTCGAGCGCAACGACCTGATTGGCTAGCTTGAGTGGTAGCTAACACGGAAACCCCGCAACATATCCAATATTTTTCTAACAATTATTTCTCAGGACAACCTACCTGCAACATCATTACAAGGTTGTCGGACGGTGCCGACCACCCTGTATATGCGTAAGCATCACAAAACACACTGTGTAACTTACCAATCGGCGATACTTGGGGGCGTGCTATTTTGAAATCCTCTCGGTCGAGCAAACGTAGTACTGTCCTGCCATTTTGGTGAGGGGTGGACTTGTCCCTAGGCGATCAAGTTTAGAAATCTCACAAGCTTGAGAGAACTTGCAGTAGTGTTTGTGAAATCGCAAAGGATATCGTGATCCGAATCATTTCCCGTAGGAAGGGCTCTGATTTGCACAATGCCTGTGAATGAACATCTTGGTCTCATGTTAAATTTCTCATGTCTCTAATTAAGGTTCAGGATAAGATTTTTCACGTGTGCACTTGAAATTACACTTATGATTGAGCACCTGAAAATCTACAGTCTAGACAGAATAAAATAATGTTTCTGTTTGCCTATTGTGTATAATCTGCACATGCATTTATGATGTGAAATGAATACCTACCAGAATGCAGATTTTGCGTAGTAAGGGAGGATGGCTCTGCTAGCAGCTTCAACCTGTGCATTAAATGCTATCGGTGCAGATTTCTTGACTACTAAACGGCGCAATGTCGCTGCGGGTCGATGATTTGATCTGCCTGCAAATGAGGCATCAATCACTTTTGGTAGCCGCCCCATTCCTCACATGGCAATGCCGAAATGGTTAGAGTTTATACTACTCTCCAACTTTCTGCGATGGATTTCACGCAGTGCACAGCCGATTCTGTGCTGCTGTCGTTGATCCAGTAACTGCTGAATGACATTCAGGCTTCCCGAATGGAAATTCACTTTATGAGCTTCGAGTGGTGCGCAACAACTCTGTCCCAGCACACTGCCGGTGTGGATGTCAGATCTCATAAGTATTTAGTCACCTTTTTTTTAAAGAGATCTCAACATCTATTTCCGCATAAAACTGGATACAGACACATGAAATAAATATGCGTGATATACTGAGGAGACAAAAGTCATGGGATAGCAATATGCACACATACAGATGTACAAGGTATAAAAGGGCAGTGCGCTGGCGAAGGTGTCATTTGTCCTCAGGTGATTCACGTGTTAATGTTTCCGCAGATTGTGGTCGCACGACGGGAATTTACAGACTTTGAACGCTGAGTCACAGTTGGATCTTTACGCATGGGACGTCCCGTATCGGAAATCGTTAGGCAATTCAGTATTCCGAGATCCACAGTGACAAGAATGTGCCTAGAATACCAAATTTCAGGCATTACCTCTCACCATGGACAACGCAGTGGCCGACGGCCTTCACTAAACGATTGAGAGCAGCGGCGTTTGTGTAAAGTTGTCAGTGCTAGCAGACAAGCAACACTGCGTGAAATAACCGCAGAAGTCAATGTGGGACGTACGGTGACCGTATCTGTTAGGACACTGCGGCGAAATTTGGCGTTAATGGACTACGTCAACAGACGACTGCCCCGAATGCCTTTCCTAACAGCACGACAATGACTCCAGCGCCTCTCCCGGACTCGTGACCAAATCAGTTGGGACGACCGGAAAAGCGTGGCCTGATCAGATGATTCCCGATTTCAGTTGGTATGAGCTGATGGTAGGATTCGAGAGTGGCGCAGATACCACGCTGTCAAGGTGCTGTGGAAGTTGGTGGTGGCTCCATAATGATGTGTAGTGTGTTTACTTGCATCACTGACGGGAAATAGTTATGTTCGTCTACTTACAGACCCTGTGCAGTCATTGACGCACTTCATGTTCCCAGTCAACGGTGGTCTTTTTATGGATCACAATGTGCCATGTCACCAGGCCATGATTGGTCACGATTGGTTTGAAGAACATCCTGGAAAATTTGAGAGAAAGACTTGGCCACCCAGACTGCCCGACATGAAACGAATCGAACGTTACAGACAGTTGTCTAAGTCCAACATGCAGCAGCACCTCTGGAACAGTATGGTCAGAAAGTTGATCAAGACTGCCATCAACTAGGGATTCTTCTGCAGAGATCAACAAATCGTTTCTCATGAGTCGTCCTCACTGATGTCTAGATCCACTTCAGATGAAGTTCCCCTCCCAGGAAGTCAAAGTGAGTGTCAATCTGTATCCAGCCCGCCAACACGATCAGGTTAGCGACCAGATCCTGATTTATTTTCCTCACCCTCAATTTAGTTGCTATGCCTCATGGCATATATTATACATGATAAGACTCAATTACAGTCGTGCCTTGTAGGATGCTTCCAATTTGAAGAAAGACACACTGCAAAAAATATTTCAAGTCAGTTAAAGGATGTTATCACTTCATATAATTTTAAAATTACTGTCATAATAACGGACAAGGCTTCAAAGATGAGATCAGCTGCCATGTTTTCGAATCTTCTGTCCCATGCTTTGTAAATACTTTAAACTTCACTGGGCAACACATCCAAGTCAACATAGAAAACTGTTGACAAGGTCAAATGGTTTTCAGAGTCGATTTACCTTAAGCAAAGTTGCTGAAGTCCAAGAAATTTAGAAAGAAAATTCAATCGCCATAAAGGGTGAGAAATCAATCTGAGAGAACTTCAATGATATCACCAGTCAGCTCCAAGGAAGTCACGACCTTAGATCTGCAGTGATGACCAAACTAGACAAATATTTGACAACTCGTATTTGCCTAGAAATTGACAGGTGATAGCAGGACACTGGGCTGCTGGAATAGAATGTCCAAATCCATATGAGAATACACTATAACGCAAGATTCAACCAACCATTCCGAAAATGTGAACTTTAAGCAAAATACAATTAAAAAATATATTTCATAAAAATTACTGCGGAGAAAACCTTTTAGGCAGCAGGTTAAGTTATCAAACCTCTGGCCGGATGGGCCCAGAACAGTGGTTCCCAACTTGGAGATAATTACCCACTGAGGTTCAAATGGCTCTGAGCACTATGGGACTCAACATCTTAGGTCATAAGTCCCCTAGAACTTAGAACTACTTAAACCTAACTAACCTAAGGACATCACACACACCCATGCCCGAAGCAGGATTCGAACCCGCGACCGGAGCAGTCCCGCGGTTCCGGACTGCAGCGCCAGAACCGCTAGACCACCGCGGCCGGCTACCCACTGAGGGGCAAAACGAAATTTTCTGGAGGGTAAGAACACGAAATGTTAAATTACGGTTCAGTCCGGTAACTAAATTACTTCAAAAAATCAATTTCACTACCTCATTAGACTAATAACTTTAAGAATGGTTGCTAATTCTAAAAGTGTCAAAAATGAGCATTAACGCATGACGGTACCTGGCGGAGGCCACAAAGAATATATTAACAGACATTATTGGAACTTGGCGCGCAGTAGGCGATCACAACTAGCTGCTGCAGGCTACTTGGCTGTATTGTTGCGGCAGTTCATTATTTACTCCGCCGAGTTACGTAGTTACCCTCTAGCTCATTTTGCTTCTCTCGTTAGTCACTTGTTAGCTCGCCAACCAAGTCGACGGATGCAAAGTGAGTGCCTTCGATTTCACTACCTTCTCAACGTATTTCGAATTGAGACGACAAACAGATGACTGAAGTTCTTCCTATTCAAGCGCTTATTGTTGGGTAAGAAATTCCTAATTAACAACACTGCTTTTCGTTTACTACTAGGACATAAAAAGTTGAGCCGATAAGATATAAATAGGTTTATAAGTTTCATTTTTATCTGTAGTTGTTGCCACTGAACAATAATCATAAAAAGATTACTACAATCTAAAAATTATTTAACAATAAGGACAGAGACACAGCTGTATTATCTCAGACGTGGGCATGGTCGTGATTAGAAGCTTGTGAGTTGAGGAAATCTAGAGGGAGAAAAATCCTCATGTAAGTCTGTGAGACTTACTCTAACAATATTCCAATTACAATGAAAAGAGATAGCATTCACTATCACCATAGTGCGGTGAATGGCTTCGCTTGTGACAAAGGCTACAGCAAATTTAACACCTGGTCATGCTTCGAAAGAAAACGCACACTTTGCGCTACATACGGCTGTGTGCCCTCCCCATTTTATCACAACGCTTGTGTTCGCAAAGCTGTCTCCTGAAAACGCCTGACCTAGGCATGTATAAAAAAGGTGACAGTACCGCTCCTGTAAAATTCAGTACGCAATGATTCATTGTTCAAACACACTGTCATAATTCTTTGTGGCAGACATTTTCGTCTTGCCACGCAAAGAATCGTGTGCCCACCTACGTAGATTTGATTCAAAATTGGTTCAATGGCTCTAAGCACTATGGGACTTAACATCTGAGGTCATCAGTCCCCTAGACTTAGAACTACTTAAACCTAACTAACCTCAGGACATCACACACATCCAAGCCCGAGGCAGGATTCGAACCTGTGACCGTAGCAACAGCGTGGTTCCGGAATGAAGCCCCTAGAACCGCTGGGCCACACCGGCCGGCATTTGATTCAAGGAAAGCTTAAAGCTGCAAGTTGGGTCGTCTGCTGCGCCGCTAAAAAAAGTTCTTCGTGTAAAGGAACGAAAGCTACAATAATCGGTGAAGTAGTTTTCTTTCGGAAAATGGTTTGCTTTTTGCATAAAAAATTAAAAACGACAGATTTTGGATTCGCATGTTTTTTCGCTATGCGGTCGTTGTGAAACTATTCGGTAAAAATGTTTGATTCTTTTGCATCTTAACCCGATATCGCAGTCTGATGATGACGATTCTTCGAAGTTGAGTAACTCACTTCCTGTTGTCCGAAAAATATGCGGTGAATTATGAGTGAGAAGTGCGACTGCTGATCCGCGGGAGACAGAAATTAGAAGTCTGAAAATGCCGTCTTTTTCCCAGATCCGTCTCCCAACCATCTCTACAAGCCTTTCGAAAACTTTTTTAGTCATCAGCACTCCATCCTCCATTTTTATGTAACTAGAAGGTTGTACCCATGTGCGTTTCTTATTTGAAGCACCTCATGCATCCACCAACTTTTTAAGCAATGTTGCTACTTTTCGGTTATTGCACTTGTAAATCATATATTGCTGCAAACGAAAGTAGCTACCATATCGAAATAATTTTTTATGTTCATAATAGACCAATAACTATTTCTCGTCAGTGGAGATTCGTATGCCAGTCTTACGCATAATTTTAAAGTGTCGTGCAAAAGTAATCTGAATACGTTAAGGTCCATCTACATTAAGTACTTCGCGTTGAACACGTCCTGCATGTTGCCGGTACTTCAAACGAATGTGAGTGTTCACGTTCATTCAGTCCGGGTGGGTCTGCGCCCCGTCGTTTATAGTGGTTCTAGCCGAGTCCCGCAACTGGAGCAAATTAAGACTGTAAATGCCGCATTTATTGTGCTGTACCGTAATCTGAAAAACAGCTGCTGTCTGTGGTTAACACCGGTGTTAAAAGGTAGGGTAACGTACGGTGGAAATGTTTTCTTTGAACTACACTCCTGGAAATGGAAAAAAGAACACATTGACACCGGTGTGTCAGACCCACCATACTTGCTCCGGACACTGCGAGAGGGCTGTACAAGCAATGATCACACGCACGGCACAGCGGACACACCAGGAATCGCGGTGTTGGCCGTCGAATGGCGCTAGCTGCGCAGCATTTGTGCACCGCCACCGTCAGTGTCAGCCAGTTTGCCGTGGCATACGGAGCTCCATCGCAGTCTTTAACACTGGTAGCATGCCGCGACAGCGTGGACGTGAACCGTATGTGCAGTTGACGGACTTTGAGCGAGGGCGTATAGTGGGCATGCGGGAGGCCGGGTGGACGTACCGCCGAATTGCTCAACACGTGGGGCGTGAGGTCTCCACAGTACATCGATGTTGTCGCCAGTGGTCGGCGGAAGGTGCACGTGCCCGTCGACCTGGGACCGGACCGCAGCGACGCACGGATGCACGCCAAGACCGTAGGATCCTACGCAGTGCCGTAGGGGACCGCACCGCCACTTCCCAGCAAATTAGGGACACTGTTGCTCCTGGGGTATCGGCGAGGACCATTCGCAACCGTCTCCATGAAGCTGGGCTACGGTCCCGCACACCGTTAGGCCGCCTTCCGCTCACGCCCCAACATCGTGCAGCCCGCCTCCAGTGGTGTCGCGACAGGCGTGAATGGAGGGACGAATGGAGACGTGTCGTCTTCAGCGATGAGAGTCGCTTCTGCCTTGGTGCCAATGATGGTCGTATGCGTGTTTGGCGCCGTGCAGGTGAGCGCCACAATCAGGACTGCATACGACCGAGGCACACAGGGCCAACACCCGGCATCATGGTGTGGGGAGCGATCTCCTACACTGGCCGTACACCACTGGTGATCGTCGAGGGGACACTGAATAGTGCACGGTACATCCAAACCGTCATCGAACCCATCGTTCTACCATTCCTAGACCGGCAAGGGAACTTGCTGTTCCAACAGGACAATGCACGTCCGCATGTATCCCGTGCCACCCAACGTGCTCTAGAAGGTGTAAGTCAACTACCCTGGCCAGCAAGATCTCCGGATCTGTCCCCCATTGAGCATGTTTGGGACTGGATGAAGCGTCGTCTCACGCGGTCTGCACGTCCAGCACGAACGCTGGTCCAACTGAGGCGCCAGGTGGAAATGGCATGGCAAGCCGTTCCACAGGACTACATCCAGCATCTCTACGATCGTCTCCATGGGAGAATAGCAGCCTGCATTGCTGCGAAAGGTGGATATACACTGTACTAGTGCCGACATTGTGCATGCTCTGTTGCCTGTGTCTATGTGCCTGTGGTTCTGTCAGTGTGATCATGTGATGTATCTGACCCCAGGAATGTGTCAATAAAGTTTCCCTTTCCTGGGACAATGAATTCACGGTGTTCTTATTTCAATTTCCAGGAGTGTAATTGCTCGGATCAAGGGCGAGAAGGGGGGGAGGCGGCAAATCGGGTTTCTGCCCCGGGCGGCAATTTCAGGGGGCACCAAATTCATTTCAATCAAAAAAAGACCTTGTTTCACAAAGTGTCTCAGCATCCAGAGCTCGTTGGCCTATCGGTTATTCTTATGATTTTGAAATTCATCCAGTTAGTTTTTGAACACATTCTAAGTTGATTTCTGAGAGAATCGTAAGTTGACTTTCTAATGCGCGCATAGTGTACGTGATGTCACTGCCAGGGGAATCCCGGTCGCATCTAGAAATGAAAAGACTTTCCCGCAGACGAAAGTGGGCGGGGCTATACGAGCTGAGCCGAGTAAACCCGAACGGATGACTGCCAGTCCCTGTTTATTTATGTGGTTGACTGGGTGTGTGAATGATCAGCGTTGTCATAATTATTAGCGAAATCCAGAGATTCAGACTACCATAGTGGAAATAAACGACTAACAGGAATAACAGCTCAGAAAGATTACATATTATCTTCTCGGTGATTCCAAGAAAATGAAATTTTGACAGAAATTTTTTTCCCCAGATCGGTACACTAACGGTTGTTCACTCTCCAGTAAGCAGCCGCTTTAAGTTCTATTCTAGGAAGAGCGCGGAAAACGCATTGTACGAATACGTAATAACGCTTGACCGGAGAATAAATACGGGATAACTCAACCTGTGTGTTAACCAGAGAATAAGTTTTGACAATGACAGAAATAGTTACAGAATTAGTGAAGACAAGATTGATTGTTAGAACGAGGAAGGAGAAGAAACGAGGGCATCACACAACTTATATGGAAGAATATGACGATCACAAATTTATATAAAAATTTCATACTACTACTTTCCGATCTCATGCTTGAGAAACTGGAGCGTATGAATGAGGTTTGAAGCTATTTCCAAACTTAAAACTCTTTGCTTGTAGTAGACCTAATAGGCATTTGATATTGGTACTTCGTGAGTTATGTTCTGTCATGTTTTTATGTAAAAATGACCATTTGTGCCAGAACAGTCTCATTTATTTGGCTTGTGGTACAATTGCTGCAGTATTAGAATGGCCTGTTTCGTTTTATCTAGCAGACAGTGACAATACAGATCTAATCGAATTGAGAAACTACACCAGTCTTGCGTAGTATTCGTATTAACAACGTTTTCAGTATTAGAAAACGACATTTCGATTTTTCATGGAGCAAAATGTTTGACGAACTTTGATAAGGTAATAGATTCTTTCGCAGAAAGAAAAGCAAGCCTTGTAAAACTGTAGCAATTAGAGAGGAAAAAAATTGCTGGGACCTAAGGATTGGAGAAATGTGTACTGTCTTGTTAGCCTCTTGTCGTTACTGGTTTTATGTTTACTATATTTAATTTTATGTCATACAAAAGAGAAAGTTATTAGCTAATAGGCAATAAAGCATTAAGATTTTCTCAAGAATTCTTATACTCCCAGTTACCGAGCCCCGTATCAACAATATTTCCTAATCGGGGCAAAAAGTTGATGGAGGCGCCCTGCCACTCCTCCCGCCCAATCCCTAGGTCCCAGCAGTTTTTTTTGTTTTTTTTTCTCTCTCTCTCTCTAATTTTGTTACAGCTTTACACGGCGTGCTTTCCTTCCTGCGACAGAATCAATTACCCGATCCATTAAAAATACAAATGTCGTTATCTAATAATGAAAAAGGTGTTAATACGAATAGTACCTAAGACTGGTGTGGTTTCTCGATTTCATTACGTCTATTTTTATCACTGTTGCTAGATGAAACGAAACAGGCCTTTCTAATATTGCAGCAGTTGTAACTCATGCCAAATAAGCGAGACCGTCTTGGCACACATGGTCATTTTTACGTAAATAACACGACAGAACATGATTCATGAAGAACCAGTATAAAATGCCTATTAGAACCATTACAAGCAAAAAGTTTTAAGTTAGGAGATAGTTTCACATTTCATTCATACGCTCCAGTTTCTCAGGCATGAGGTCTAAAAGTAGCAGTACGAAATTTTTATATAAATTTGGGATCGTCATATTCTTCCATATAATGTGTGTGATGTCCCCGTTTCTTATACTTCCTCGTTCTATCAAACGATCTTGTCTTCACTAATTCTGTTACTATTTCTACCATTTTCGAAATTTATTCCCTTGTTAACTCCACTAATCCTGACAGAACCACAGGTTGACTTATCCCGTATTTATTCTCTAGTCAGGCGTTATTACGTATTCGTACAATGCATTTTCAGCGCTATTCCGAGAATAGGAATAATAGCGGCCGCTAACCTGGGAGCGTGAAACTGGTAGTGTAGTGATCTGGAAAAAAATTCTGTCAAAATTTAATTTTCTTGGAATCATCGAGAAGATAATATGTAATCTTTCTGAGCTGTTATTCCTGTTGATCGTTTATTTCCACTCTGGTAGTCTGGATCTACGGATTTCGCTAATAATTACGACAACGCTGATCATTCGCACACCCAGTCAACCTCATAAATAAACAGGGACTGGCAGTCATCCGTTCGGGTTTACTCGGCTCAGCTCGTATAGCCCCGTCCTCTTTCATCAGCGGGAAAGTTTTTTTTTATTTCTGGATGCGACCGGGATTCCTCTGGCAGTGACATCAAATACACTATGCACGCATTCAAAAGTCAACTTACGACTCGCGCAGAAATCAACTTAGAATATGTTCGAAAACCAGCTGGGTGTGTTTCAAAATCATAAGAATAACCGATAGACCAACGAGCGCTGGATGTTGAGGTACTTTATGAAACAAGGTTTTTTGTTTTGTTTTTTCTTTATGAATATGAATTTGGTGCCCCATGAAATTGCTGCCGGGGCAGTTAGCCAGTTTGCCCCACCCCACCTCCTAGATTCGGGCCAGTGCTCACAATTAATCCCATCCAGTATAAATTTTGAGCTTTTTTTTTTTAAAAAAAAAGGGGGGGTAGGGTTTCAAACCGGCCAACTAGGAGCAGGAGCAGTCTCACAATACATTTTAATTTCCAGTGTCCTGAATGTAGGTTCGAGGGCTTCCATTACAAAATATACACGTTTGAATTCCACAGAGCGAAATACAGTGACGTGTGATAGAAGAATCCTACATGAAGAGGTGTGGCACTGCACTTTTGCACACTTAAGACCGAGTAACATGTCTTACATTTCCTCGAACATGTATGTTCTGTATGTGAAACTCTTCAGAATGATGTGTTACAAAATGAACATTTTTTGAAAAATCGATTTATTTTTATATTTTTGCCACCCTGTCTATTTTTGAAAAATCGATTTATTTTTAAATTTTTGCCATCCTGTCTCAAAATGCTTGAGGGGGGAGGAGGGGTGCGTGGCACTATCAAATTTTTGCACTGATTCAGAAGTATCACAGATCCAGGGCTGACTACTTGTTGACAAAGTTGAACAGTTTGAATTTTTTTATTGAATGTCATTTAAGGACTTAACATCTGTTGTATATGAAAATCGAATAATGCACACTGATTACATAACTGCAATATCAAGCAAACTTTCTGGCAACGGCAGAATCCTTTATGAGTTTCATGTATCATTCAATATATCAGCAGTTGTCACTGAAGTAAGTTTATTGTTCTTCACTTCATCGGTTTCACAAATGTTGCCATTGGCAACCCACTCCCAGTCATCAATTAGTTTAGTTTTTTATGTGATATTTACTGTCCTTAGAATCCCACAATTCCCAGTTTTCTCTACAAGGAGCTCTAAGTTGTTTAGTTTCTTTGTAGTAACGCTCCATACTCAATGGGAACCAACTGACACAATGTGAATATAAACACTCACTGGGTCATTGCACATGCGAATATTAAGTCATTTATGCAAAATGTGATACGCTACAACTTGTCATATAGCACACTGCATGGCGGCACTGTGCTATATTCACTTGTCAATTGTTTCTGTCTCATGTCAGCACTGGCAACCTTCCGCAACTCTGAGTATGAGAATCCCATTTCGGGTAGAATTCAAAATGCCTGGGATATAGTCCTGCAAGCACCGGATCCAATATGCAGTGACATGAACTCAATGAGTTGCCGTCCGGAAGCAGCCTTGGCGACAGTGAGCAGCAGTTCTGCGTCTCACAATCAGAGCGTACTGGGCTTTAGACTGCTGCAGCGTATTCTTTTATTCCGACCATCTCTTTCTCAGACGTAAACATGGTGCTGATACTCTGGCCAGATCTTCTCTTTCCTTTACCAGCTGATCGAGAGAGCTCCATGGTAAACTACAAATCTAAAAGCCTCGGGTTGCATCCCTGCTCAACCCTAGTAGTTTTATCTCTCACTTAGTACTTCTTTCCCCTCTGGCATTGTTTGTTGGGGTTAAAAATGCCGAGTTATACTATGGTTCAGGATCTATGTTAGACAGTAGTTCCCTCCATAACAGGCTGGGCAAATCAGTTGTAAAGTTGGAGGAAGGCAAGGTCATACCACCCCCAACAGGACCACATGTACTAAAACACTGTGGTGTTGAAAACAGTCTTTGGATTGATGAAGCTTTTTTCTTTGCTTACATAGAGCAATATTAACATTCGTGTTAAGGGGATACGGAATCGGATTTTGGGTTAAAAAATCGAATTTTTTTTTATTGGCGTATTATATTCTGCCATGTTTCCTCTTTAAAATGACGTATCATACATAGCTCTACTACAATTATAACTATTTTATTTTTATATATTTGTGAGATCGGGTATTGCGCTTTAGTTATACACGTCTCTCGTGGCTGACCATGAACTTTTTGGCAGTACCTTTAAAGTGACATGAATTCAAATATCCCGGTTTCCAGCGACTATTTATACACTAGTTGCCCGAAAATGTTTCTCTCTGGTTTCCTCAAGTTACTCTTTGACTTTGTGGCGGGACTGTTTTGTAAACAGTGTGATATAAGAAAGTAGTTGTTGTTGAGTTATTTCGTATTTAGTGCTTCATTTTTCGCAGTGAAAATGCCTAGAGCTAAAGCAAAAGTATTTAAAAAGCGTGTGAACTGGCAAAAGAAAAGAAATAATGATTCATTAGCAAAGCAAAGCAGTTCATCATCATCACTGTTGGAAAATGTGAATCCACTTATTACTGATTTGCCGAACGAACTTACACCAAATGAAAACAGTGCTTCTCATAAAAAACTAAGAGATTTGGAAGAGAAATATAATTTACTTGATAGAGGGAATGAAGTTTTTGAACTCATTGATACGAATATATTGTGTGAAGCTCTTGAAAACAGTTTGTGCTGCAAAAAATGTCATGGAAACGTTTCTCTGAAAGTAGAATCCCATGTTGGCCTGGCTGCCCAGTTTAATTTAATATGCAGTGTTTGTAAATACAGCTGTAAGTTTCCAAGTTCGGTTTCAGTAACTGTAAATAATGGATACAAGAAAACTGAACTTTATAGTGTAAATATTAGGTTAGTTTATGGATTGCGAGCAATTGGTAAGGGCAAAGCAGCTGGTGATATGCTATGTGGTGTTCTAAATCTTCCAAGTGCACCTTCAAAGTTTGAAGCTTACAATTATGTACTAGGATCTGCAGTTGAAGATGTAGCACAGAAGTCAATGCAGGTTGCTGTGGAAGAAGCAGTGGAAGAAAATGACGGCAGTCGTGACCTCACAGTGGCGTTTGATGGCACGTGGCAGAAAAGGGGCCACACCTCCAACAATGGTGTTGTAACAGCAACTAGTGTTGATACTGGCAAGGTTATTGATGTTGCAATAATGTCTAAATACTGTAGGTGCACAGGCAGGCTGAAAAATGAACACAGTGATGACTGTATTGCTAATTATTATGGTAGTAGTGGTGGCATGGAGGTTGCTGGGGTGAAGAAAATTTTTCATCGCTCTTCACAGTGGTATAATGTTCGCTATGTCAAATATCTGGGAGATGGTGACTCTAAAGCATTCAAAGAAGTTTTGGAAAGCAAACCATATGGGAACAGTGTAAATATAAGCAAACTTGAATGTATAGGACATGTGCAGAAGAGAATGGGTGCCAGGCTGAGAAGGTTAAAATCAGTTATGAAAGGGAAAAAACTAGATGATGGGAAAACCTTGGATGGCAGAGGAAGATTGACTGATTCCATAATAGACCGCATTCAGAACTGCTATGGCCTTGCAATCAGGCAAAATACAGGCAATCTTGAAGAAATGAGGAGAGCTATATGGGCTTTATATTTCCACACCGCATCCACGGATGAGCATCCACAACATGGTTTGTGCCCCAAAGGTGAAAACAGCTGGTGTAAATACAATAGGGGACTATCAACAGGAGAGAAATACATTCACCACCACAGTCTACCATCAGCCATCATGGCAGAAATAAAGCCCATTTTCAGAGATCTGGCTGACAGAAGTCTTCTGATGAAATGTCTTCACGGAAAAACGCAGAACCCCAACGAGTGCTTGAATAGTGTGATATGGCATCGTCTCCCAAAAACAGTGTTTGTCGGAATTAATACACTACATTTTGGTGTGTATGATGCTGTGGCAACCTTCAATCTTGGAAATATAACTAAATGCCAGGTCCTTCAAAAGTTGGGTATGTGTGTTGGTTCCCGTACGGTACGTGCTATGTTCTTTTTAGATCAGCACAGACTAAGGCATGCTGATAATATAATCAAGACATTAGTGAAAAAAGCAAGACAGGTGCAGAGGGGTGCCAAAAGAAGACTTGAAGATGATTATGAAGACTGTGAAGGGGGTATTAGCTACGGATCAGGAATGTTTTAATCTTCTTTCTCCGTTTCCCGTAAGTTTACTTTTTACTTCATCTAGGAACATTATCTCAGGTACTGGTCAACCTAGAAGTCTGAAATTTTTATGACGTAGTGACATAGGTCCCTATTACATACTGAAACAACGATTTTTTAATTACTTGATTTACAAAAGACTTAGGGGTGATAGTCTAGTAAAAAGCGATGGAAAAAATTTACTTAAAAATAAATGTACAATATCTCTGTAAGAAAATACTTTGACAATAAACTGTTGTTTCAGTATTGTTGTAACATATGAATGCACATACAGTAAAATTTTTACCTCTCTGTCTCCAGTAGTTTGTGAGAAAATGTTCCCTATAGTAGGCATATATTAACATTGCGGGGATAGGTGATTCCGTATCCCCTTAAGCTTACAATGAACAATAAAGCAAAAGTAATGCTGACACCCACGTTAAACTTACAATGAACAAAGTATAGCAACAGTATATTGATGATTCTGAGATTATGTCCAACTGCAGTTGAATTAATGCCAGGAGCAGTACGTAAATATGTATACACATCAGGCTACTAAATGTGCTTTGTAATAACGTGTGGCGAGACATTTATGGCAAAACATAAATTATTTCAGTTGCAAATAGTCATAAACCAGAACTCATCAGTATCAGTTGCATTATGTTTTCCAACATTTTCGTGACCCTTTTTCCCTAAACCGCATTATGGTGTGCTTCTTTCTCAAGTGTCCACACTTCAGACAACTTTCTCTTTAAATGGAAGCCCCAGTGTGCTCTGTGCAGTGAAGTGCTAACAGCAGAGATTATGAGAACCAGCAAATTAAAAGAACATTTTGAAAGAAGTTCACTGAAAAGCCATTGAATTCTTCAAAACAAAGAAGTTGCACTCACAAGTTTACATATGGGTTCGGCTGCTTTCCTCACTCAATAGAAGCTGGTCTTAAAGCTCCATACCAAATCGCTCTTCAAATTGCTGAAAACGAGAAACCTCATACAATAGGAGACAATCTCATCAAGCCTTGCTTTCTAGATGTAGTGTTGTTAGTTCTAGGAGAGCAACATGTAGGAAAGGTAAACAACATCTCTCTTTCTAACAACGCGATGAGAAGCCATGAGTTTGGATATTTTGAATACAATATTCAATGAAATAAGATCAAGTAGTTTTTTTGCACGGCAGTTAGATGTACTGAGTGATGTTGCATTTTGTTTCCAGCTGCTATGTTCGATACATAAAAGATGATGGCCTGAAAGAAGAATATTTTTGCTCGGAACCACTGGCCACTACTACACGTGGTGAGGATGTTCTTCGATCAGTAAAGGATTTTGCTGAAGGAAATATGTTGCAATGGTTGAAGTTGGTGGTTGAATGTACAGACGGAGACCCTTCCATGTTGGGCATTTGCTCTGGATTCCACAGACTGTTGAAAGAAGTTCATCCAAATGCAAAATTCAGCCACTGCATTATATATTGTTATGTTTTGGCAGTGAAAACACTTCCATCTGATGTGCTGAACATACTCGCCCAGGTAGTGGAGATTGTAAGCCATATCCGCGGTAGAGTTCTTGTTGGACCAAAATTTAATGTGCTCTTGTTCCACACAGAAGTTTGATGGTTGACATGTGGCAAGGTGTTGCATAAAGTACTTGCGCTCTGACCCCAAATTGCTTTGTTTCTAGAGAAGGTGAGGACAGAGAAGGAGAAAAACTCATATGCCAAAATAACAGATAATATACTTATTTCCAAACTGGCATATCTTGCGGATTTCTTTGCTGAAATCAATATGCTTAACCTTGGCTTGAAAGGAAATATGGTGAATATTTTGACGGCACAATATAAAGTTACCAGTTTTGTTCAAAGGTTTGAGATTTACCAACTGGGGCTGAAGTTCAAGACATTTCGGTGTTCCCAGAAATGACAATAATGCTCGATGCTAACAATGAAAAATGTTCATTCACAAATGGCATAAGTCAGCATTAATCATCAGTAATAAATTCTGACAATAATTATTTTCCTGAACTAGAGACACTACAAGTAAATGCCTGGGTTTTAAGAACATTTTCAGTGAACAAAGGAATATTTTCAGATAGTGAAATTAAATACGAAGCAGAATTTCTTGGTCTGAGTGAAGACAGCACACTTAAAACAGATTTCTCCAAAACAGAACAGGCAACATTTTGGAGAAAACTGAGTGGTGAATTTCCATTATTATCAGAAAAAGCAACAACAATATTGACTCCATTCGCCAAAACTTGTAGGTGGGAAAGTGGATTTGTGACTTTGGTGGCAATGAAAAAAAAAGCAAGGGACCAATTTAAATTGGAACATTTACAATGTGCACTAGCAGAGACCAAACTGAATATAAAAAAAGATTGTTCAAAATAAGCAGTACCAACCATCTCATTGACTTTCATTATTTCCTGGTTTAATACAACTCTTACAAAAACATGTCAGTTTTATTTGTTGAATGTTAATAAATTGTTGTATATTTTCCTGTAATTTTAAAAATTGGAACATTTAAACCTTTTTTCCCATAATAATGAATTAAGGATGGGTATGCCTTTTTACAAGTAAACAGTTGTTTTGTTTTACTACCCAGACATATTTCACCACAACTGCGGCATCTTCAGTGCCTTTTTTTTTTTTTTTTTTTTTTTTTTCTTACAGTTTACACTGTGCGAGTCCTGTGGCTGTCAATGGAAATCATCCACAGGTCTAGACTAGTAAATCATATCATCCTTGTTGAATTTGGACTGTCCTGAGCTGTGGCTGGATTGTATTTTGTTTCAAATACATTTTTGTGTATTTCCTCCTGCTTTTGTATTCTTTCCATCTCGTTTGTGAATAACTGCATTTTATTATTTTTTTTTCTTTTTTGCACTCAACTTCAGTGTCTAACTAAACTCTGTTGGGGTATTGGTTTCTATATGATCTCGTTCAGGAGTAATTGTCTCAAAAAGTTTGGGAACCACTGGCCTTGTAGAATTACAACTCTTATTCTACTATGGCACACTTCAGAGAGCATAGCCCTTCCTGAATGCACCAGACGGCAACAATTTCTGAGTCAGTACCCGACACAATACAGACAAAATAAGTCCAACTCCACAACATATACAAAAAGCAATAAATTCACTGCCAAGTGTGACAGTGCTTGCTGAGCCGCCAACCTTTATGAACCAACAACATGAGACAATATACCTTCCAATATGAAACCAACCAATGAAAGCAAGGATTTTTTAAATAGGTTTCTACACTGGCAACTGCTCCAGTTCATATGGCCGACATAATTCTATCTTTAAACTGCTGCACAGGAAAGTGAAAATTAATGAAACCACTACACCGTCTTTCTTATGTAACCACATCCAACTGCTTAAGCATATGTAGCACTATAAGAGCGACAGAATTCAGAGTCTGCTGAACCAGAACAGTAAAACAGTGCAATAACAGCATGGTACAGTTTATAAAAAGAAATGAGCCAATAACAACTTAATTGTTTGGCACACAGTACTTATAGTAACAAACTTCTCACCCACAAGAAAAAGTGCAGTCAGCAGCAGCAGCAGGAGCAGCGAGAAGGCCAAAGACATCGTGCGATTCATAGGACAGGACACAGCCACATGCAGGCGTAAACTGCCCACGCACAGCAACAGCTTCCACTATGGGCACTGCTAACACCAGTTCTGCTATGCCAAGAAGGCCTCATGACATGAAGTCCCATCTACTGTACCGCCTCTCCTTGTCGCATCAAGCCAACAGCAACCCCTCCTTGCTCTAGCATGGGCTACCCACCCAGACCAAAACCGCCGAACCACTTTTCACACAGGCGTACTGCCCTTTCCTGATCATCCCTGTAACTCTCTCTCCAACTTTGGTGCAAATCAACCGACTTCATGACCATCCTAGCCCACTCCATTAAATCTTTATGCAACCAATCATGGCACAGCATAGGCAAGCGAAATGGAAGAGCTGACATACAACCAGCATCAAAGATAAAGAATAGGTGCTATGGCTCAGAAACAATGATCCTTTAAATTCGTGGGAATCCAGAAAATTGCTCTACCCAATATTTTGCCAGCTACTTCTGAAAAGATTGTGTATTCTAGCTATGTTGGTGACCTGTAGGTGTATCTTTTCAAGACCAGAAAAAATATACAATAAGGAAAGAAAACAATTCACCTGGAGTAAAATGTGTAAAATTTTATTTCTAAGTCATAACACTGATTAGATTTTTCTTCTTAGACAGATGCAGGGTGGAAATTATTTAAACCAACAAACTCTGGGAGGTTACACGGGACACCACAATAAATATTATTCTCTAGTGTCATATTTCCCTGTGAGGATTTTTTTAAACCAAAATTAATTAATCCAATAAACTATGGGAGGTTGCATGGAACAACGAAAACACTTTTTCTAATGCGTTTTACTATAAGGACAAGAAGTATTGCTAACAAGTTTTAATTCATTATTATGATGAGACAACAATGTTAACACAACACGATTACTAAATTTACAGTAAGCTTCAAAAATGCCCCCACTGACCTGTATACAGAGTCATGTTCCATCTAACATGATCAATTCCTAGTGCTGCTGCTGCTGCTGTCAGGACAACCAGACCCTCTGATTCAACAGGGATTGTAAATAAGGCTGCATATCTCTCGTCACACAAAAAAAGTCCAGGGGAGTCAAAGCAGGGAATTGAGTAGGCTGACCACAAACATTTATTTTACCTTTACTGCCCGATTATACAACATACCAGGCTCCAACACTAGGTTAGTGTTAGTTCTGTTTGCTACTGCCCATTGCAACAACATTTAAATGCAAATGTATGGCTTGGATTGCCTATGGGACCTCATCCAGAGTTTGATAGCAATGAAATATATGCCACTGAGTAGGCCACCACGTCATCCAAAAACTTGAAAGAATTCCCTACCATGCCTCAGGATGTAGAAATAGAATGAGGGGAACAAGACTACACTGTTCATAGTCAGCACTCTACTTTAAGCATGCATACTGGGTCCAGAATCTGTCACAGCTATCAGGTGGTGAATCTTGATGTGTACTGGAGCCAACAATGACTAACACAGAATCAGCTTTTGTCATCCAGCACAAGAGCTGCCTACTCTTGACATTCCATTCCAAGCTCTTAGGGCACCCAGAAACTGTACTTCCACGGTTTCAGACATTTCTTGCAACATCCCAATAAGCTGTGAGCAAGCTTTCACCCTAAAATCATTTATAGAAGCACCCCTCCTTGTGTAACTAAGGCAGTGGTGCTGTACATTTTCTGGGACTAGATTGTGAGATGGTTTTAATTTTTGTGGCGTGTTGATCCTTGCAATAATTCTTGTTCATTGGAAATTATTTCATACCAATCCTGGAGTTCATTTGCATATTGTTTCTCATCAACTTTCTATACCAATGAAGGTTTTTACCACTTAGTTGTTCAAAACGATTTTTAAAGATGATTTTGCAGTACTGTAGAATCTTTCTTTGTAATAGTAGGAAGTAATTTGGCTACTTTATTTGAGAAATCTGAAGAGAGCGGAGTATATGGGCATTGCCCATGTCATCTAATGTGGGACACTGTCAGTGGCTTCATAGTAGTCAACGTCTATGTAAAAAAGTCTATATTTGTCAGTTATCACTTCAGCAATGGACCAGTGTACTCACAGTACACACAGTATATACAGCTATGTAAGTTTCTGTGTTCCAACAACACAACAACAGTAGAAACATTTGATTAAAAAATAAATAAATAAAAAATCCAAAACTCTATCATTAATGAGTCTACTAATGTCCACCTCTTATTATTAAATAAGAAAGTTCAGAGTGGATAGTCTCTCCCATCAACAACAGATCTGGGTGTCCAATGACTGTTTTCCACCTCAGTGCAAGGTAGAAGTGAGTGTACATAAGACATTATGACCACGTGAAAGATAACACAATGGCAGACAGTCATGTAAACTCAAGTCTCCTTCTGCACAGCTGCACCTGATCTTTTTCTGTTGATATCTCAAATTGAGTGTGAAACAACAGTCCCAGTACCACAGTCAACCAACACTTCCTAATAATTAAGTCTTGTCATATGCTAAAAGTATGAGAATATTTCTAACTAAAGTAAAAGAAGAAATTGTACAGAAAAAGTATAAATAGTGTGTTACAAAAGCAGTCACAAGTACTACTACATAAATGACATATGATGTAAATGATGATTTTTCAAGTTTTATTAAATATTTACTTTGTCAGTAAGCAATTCCTTAAAAAAATTATTTTTTGTAATCCCCTACAGTGTTGTTTACTTGAACAAATCGTAACAAGGTTTAAAGATGTAAATACCAGCTATGTAAGAATACATTTTTGCAACATGTTCCACCAGTTTGTGAGGCTTCGCAGCTTCAATTAAAAATGTCTCTTCACAAATGACACACATGGGTACAAAGGATGGGTTTCTATATTTCAAGTTTTCATAGACTATTTGCTACTACCTCTTCTCAACCATTGTGAGAAAATATCATTCTGAAATGTTTTGTTACAGACTACACGCCATACTTCTCTGCCTGCTCCATCAAATATGAGAAGAAGCACAATGGTATAATAAATATCTATTCAGCCGCATCATTATCAATACTGAAGATCCTTGCTGCTGGAAAGATGGTCTCTTCCATGCTTGTGTGCTCTATGCACATACACTGACTCCAAGACGATCTGCTGAGCTGAAGTACCACTTCTAGAAAATTATATTTAGGGAAATTTTTGTTGTTATACGTTTTTTCATATTACTTATTAAACAAACATCTGAAACATAATTTCAATCAATTATGCCAATTTCTGCTATCATGTCTAATCATACACTAATGTAATTGTATTAATATTTGTAAATTTTGTTTGCAAGTGGCCAAAGGCTCATACAAAGCATCCACACACACACACACACACACACACACACACACACACACACACACACACACACACACCTCCTTCTATCTGCCTGACTACCTTCCTGACTACCTTTTTAATTCATCTCCCCCTCAGTAAGAGAAATGCCATATTGAGAACCACTTCTAATGAATAAATTTCATATGTGCTTCAGTTCACAACAAATACTGTCTTCTGAAGTGGGGGTTAGTGGAACACACAACCACTGACTTCAAACTCACCAAAACCTCCATTACACCACAAAAAACCTAATTAGCAGGTTTCATTAGGCCAATGACAGTAACACGGGTGTTTACATTTGCTGAGAGGGTTCAGCTCAAGAACATGGGCAACAGATCTCCGTATACATCCATGTGACATTTTCAAATTTCTGCAACAGCCTGCATAACACCAACTCATATTGACTCATCTTAAGACAGTGTGGTTGTGTTGACTGAATCAAGTGCTTTGTCATTCTGAATGGAGAACCTATAGTGGCAAATACGGTAAAACCTAACTGAATAGCATTATTGCAATGCTCAGTTATACATGTTCCCAAAATATTGGTTATTTTGTAGAAGAGGCTAAATACCTTAGCTAAATGTAATAACTGCAAGTATTTCCATTGAAGCAAGCAAATCTTAGCATGGTGTCAAGTTCCCTATAAAACATCCTTCCTTAGAATACTCGAGTCGCTTAATCAGAGACAAAATCCCTAACACTAACTTATGGTGATGTAAAACCTATTTACAGAAATTGACAGCAAGATATGAAAATAAACAATTTTAAAAGAGGATATGCTCTGTGGTAACAAACATTATTGCCTGTAGGTGAACTGGAATGGAAAATAATAAAATCTTTATCTGTCAGCATCACTTCAACACTGGATCAGTGTACTGACAGTATACACAGTATATGCAATAATCAAAATAAATTGACCATTTCCTCTTTAGTTTGCAAGAAATATCAGAAAAATGGTTGTCCGAACAAGAAGGTTTGTGTATCCAACTTCAGAAGTGGAACACTATGTAACGAAGAAGTCATTCCAGACAGTGTCAGTGCAGTCTTCAAACTTCTCATATTCTCTACAACGTAAGCAACTACTTTCCCTTCAATATTACCAGACAATTGGAATTCTGTTGTCAGCTATTTCAAAACTTTACAAACTTATTCATATAGACAAATACTGAAGCATTATGGATATTTTCTGGAAGCAATTTTTAGGTTTTCCTTCCTTCCAACATGCAAATGAATGAATGACTGCCATCTGTAACAACACAGCAAAGCAGTACTATACACAAAAGTTTTAATGATTATTTAATGTACAATATGTTCTGCAGATTCTAAATTCAGTTTTGATTTAAATGCAATAATTCAAGTTAGATATTTTGAATTCCGATCATAGAGCAAACAAAACCATAATTTCTAAGAATTGCTAATGAAATCAAGATTAAAATCATACCAGGTAGTTAACTGTATGCTCACTTAGGTTAAAATAAAATAAAACTATACTAAAATGGGCTTAACATTTTGCCTTCAGCCCTACATTACTGCTTGTATTTGAGCAACTGATAGTCACATGTCCTGTCAGCCTGTCACATTGCTCTACTTTCCTTTTCTTAAGTTTTCTTTCTTTGCATGCTACAGCCAGAAATGGTCAATAACCAAAAATGAAAACAAAATGTTGCAGTGCAAAATCTGGGTTTTATTCTACAGATATTTATCCAACAACACAATACATAACTTGTGTACAGACATTTTTACTATACATAAATACATACAAGAGATGACAACAAGTCTTCATTTTTTCTTTTTACAAAGTCATATAATGCAGACTCAAGACAGTGTAAAACAGACAATATTTTGCACACTAATGAGGCTTGCTTCAGTAACACTCAAGAATGGGAGAAAAAAATCCAGGTATGAGGCTATTACTGAGTCAGTATATTGCAAGTGTAAGAAAATAACCATAGACAAATAATGGTCAAGTACACCAGGGAATAACATCTGGCACACTGTTATTGTAAATAATAATAAAAAAATAATATAATTGTGCAAAGTAATCTTCAAGCTGCTGCTTCTTGGATTGCAACTTCTCACATAATATAGAGTCTGAGCAGAAATACAGTAATTTTAACACCCTGAGACAATATTGATGATAAATCCCTATAAGGTACAAACACACCAATACTCAGCATGAAGCTCTTCTGGAGAAATCAAACATCAGGAGTAGCATGACTAGTGTTTCAACAAATACGAACATGCTATATTAAAAAATGCTTACATTAAATGCAGTCACAGCTCCTCTTTGAAAGAGCGAAATCTGGAATGAACTACAGAGGTCAAATTACACTTGAAAATACTGTAAAATCCAGATCTCACAACTCTAATTTCTTGTAATTCGGGTTTAAGTTGTTTGGTCCCTAGTAATTTTTTCCCCATCTCTTTCTTCATATAATTATCTAGCTCTCCCTTTTACTTCTTTACAGCATCTGCTTTCTTTCTGACCTGTTAGCAACATAAAATCAGGGTTTTACTGTATAATGACTAACACTAAAATCAGCATAAAATAAAAGTTTCTTCCTGGGTCCTCAGATATAGTTAAATAGCAATGGGTAACACACACACACACACACACACACACACACACACACACTCACACACGGTGTGGGGTGGGAGGAGCACATTAACGAGCAAACACTTTGCAAGGAAGCACACAATTAATACCATACTTAAACATGTCTCAGTTCTTTAATAAACACCAGTGTTTTTCTCACAGTTTTGATTGTGCTTGAAGTGGAATAAGCTAACAAACCACAGACAATCTTTCACAAAACTGAGTCATAATTTAAATAAACAAATTAACTGCACAACTTTGAAATCTAGAATGTAACCAGGAAGCAAACCTTTATTGCCAAAAAAATTGTGCCTTGTGAAATGGAAAGAAAAGTTTATTACCCCCCACAACACACACATACAAATAAATAAATGATATATCAGTTTGGTCTATGGACGTACTCGAGAACTTTTGCAGTTTGCATTTAGAGAGGAAGATTCTTTTATAGAGTTGCTTGTTGTAAGATACGTTCTCACAGGCTCTCTTGACTTTATCATTTTGAGTTAATTTTCTAACATCCAAACGAAAAAAAAAAAAAAAAAAAAAATCCACATTACAATTAAGATATGATTGTTCCCTGACTGCAGACTCATGCAGCCACATTAAAAAATTGAACTTATCGTTTCAGATAAACCAAAATATTTCACTAATAAAAATCCATAGGAAGTAAGTGTCTCACGGCTGTCAAAGAACAGCAGAACGCACATTCCAAAACAGAAATGTACAAGCATGATGTGGATATCTCCACAAATCTGTACTTCAATCATTCAAAGTACACAAAATAGCACTGAACATTAATCCACATCAGAGTCATCTAGTTTATGGACTACATGATGAGCAAGCACATATATTACAATATTTATGGATAAAATATGTCCAAGGTGATCAAACTTCCTATGATTACATGAACTTAAGGTGGTTATTCCTCATAAATAACAACAATGTAAATCAGATGCAGCAGCTCACAATGGAGAGATATTGCTTTATGATTGTGGAATAAGCAACCATTTCCCACACATACACTAATCCTGGATATTAGAATAGAAAGTTCAGAATAAGATGTATGAGATGCTTAATTGAGGTGATGTGATAATCCACAATATTTCTCATCCACCTACCTTTAAGAACACTATATGTCCGGCAGATATGTTTTTCCCCTTCTGTTCCATAGTACTGATATTTTTTACAACTATTTGCATCTTTTCTCATACCTAAATCATTCAGCCAACATTTTTTCCACTGATGACGTGTACTGAATATTAATTTCAAACCCAGGTGCAGCACACACCAACACAAAAATCTCAGTACCAGGCAGTAAATGTACTGACCACTATATTTGTTCCAATTAAAGTCTCCAAGTAAATGTATTCTATGTCTTTATGGTGCTAAGGAAACTTACTCTCTGGACAACCCTAGGACATACATAGCAGGGTTTGTACAAACCTCTCATTGTGCCTAAATGTCTAGTCTCCCGTCATGTTGATGGACTACTTTTTTTCCAAATGAATAATTACTGATGTGGCCTGGTTGTTGTAACCTGTTTTCATAAGTAGCACAAATTCACCACTTTTTGTACAGTTGGACAACAACAGCTCTAATGACAAACAGCTCTTTACTGTAGTTACAAGTGATTGAACTCTAATTGCTCCAATTAAATTTAAAATATGAACAATAACATTGTACATTAAATATTATGTTCATGTCCCATTTTCATTTCCGTTTATCAGCTGGAAACATTCAATGCTATAAGGTATTGGGTCATAAAAACTAAATTTATCATCATCATTTTGATGTAAGGATACAAATGGCAAACATTTTTTCAATGTTTACAAGCAAACAAATTTTACATAGAATTTTAACTATGTTATACCTGGATGTTAGCAAATTAAGTAGAGTATCTATATCAAACTGCAAAGAAACATGTATAAACTATTTCGATATAATTTTTTTGCATCATCCACATGGTGAGAGTTGATTATGTGACAATATAGTAAAGTTACATAAACTCTGTAATGGCACAGCCACATCAAGTACTAATTACACAGAAAATCATTCCAAATAAAAAAAAAAAAAAATTAAAACAATCTTCTACACAGGAATCTCTCTACTGTATTTTTTAGGACAGCCTAAATTTTAGGAACAAACATACACACACATTTAAGGATTTTCAATACATATCACATTAATGACGGCTAATACATATAATGCAGTTATATATGCCAACTGCTAAAACTATTAAGAAAGCTCTGCATTTCACATTTGGAAAAAAATTGCATTTCTTGAAGAAAATATAAAATTTACAAGAATATATGAATCTGTCAAAAAAACATTCACTAAAATTTTTCCAATAATCACAATACAATTTTGTGCATTAATCCCCTCTTCTTCTCATTAAAGAGGTATTTTAATAAGTCATAGACACTGTGTGGGACAATAGTACAAAATTAAAATAACAGAAGACTATCTTATATCTTACAAAGAAGTCAAATGTTTTATACAAGGATGACAAGACCAGTGCAAAACAGGTAAAGCTTACTTTCAATTATATGCTAATTGATTATGCCAAGAATGAATCTGCAGTTGACAATAATCAGTAACGTCAGATGCAATTCAAAGACTTTTCATGCGCATTCTTGTGGTATGTTCACTTGCCGATCAAGTTTGAAGAAGACAGTTTACAAACTGTCAAGTAGTTAAACTGAATTAACATGTTAAAGACAAGCATGTAAAGATGAAACAGGTCTCCACAAGTACATGACAGATGTGAAAGAAAAACTTTACTATTAACTTAATATTATCACCCTTTTGTCAAAATGTAAAAGGAACTGTTTTATAAATAATATTTCTGATAGCTAACATTAATTTACATTTTTAATTGCACAAATGCAACAGGTAACATTAAATATTGCTGCAGACAATGCTTTGTACTTGTCATGATAAGCAGGAAGGAGATCTTATCACTCTGTCAGAGCACAGAAAGCCACGACCATAAATAACTTATCAATAGTACATCAAAATATAACAACTGAAAGTCAACACTGATTGCAGATCAGATACTGTTGGCAACAAAGGCTCAAACATTAGAGATACGCAAGATGACAACATCTTATGACCAAGAGAACCAAGACCTAGGAGTTTTTGGAGTGTCAGGAACGCTATCAGCTGGTGTGACACTTGATGTGACAGTATCAGGCAGAGCAGCAGGTGTGTCTGTGATGTTTGTAAGTGCATCTACAGGCGCCCCTGCAGTAGACGGTCTTGGACTGGAAGGAGATTCTGTGTTCCCACCAGTTACCTTTGTATTTGTCTCCTTTTGCATGCGTCCTTCATATGCACGTACATCTTCCAAAGTCATTCCATGCCATTCATCGATCCACGCAAATGCTTGTCTGTGGCCCAGTAATAAGATTTCCCTTATTGACTGTAACAGAGAAATTTTTCCTTATAGACTGTAATAGAGAAATTTTATAATCATAATGTAACACTTTCAAATGAGAGCCAAATGTTTTCACAGTCAGGTCTCACCAAAACATTTATAGCTTTGCAAACACAAGCACATACCAACGATAACTGACAATTCTGCCCGGTAAACCATTCAGCAATGATGATCACAATGGAATATGTGGTCATCTTCCGCTGTATTGGATATTACAGAGAGTGGGTCAGGGCACCTCCCTATCTTGTTAACAGATTACATCTCTCGTGAAAATTAGAATTACTAACCATGAAGGGAACTTATTAGCATATTCTTAACTTTGTGTTCATACTATCTTTTTCCCGACAAAAGAGTCAAAGAGTTTTCTCCTGTTTGTTTATGTCACAAGTTATTTGGTACTCTAGATGAGTAAGCTCCAAAAGTACTAAACTACAACTACAAGATCAGTGAAAAATCACATTATATAACGATTTCTTTCCACCCATTCTGTGAAAATAAGTAACAAAGTGAAAAAACTTGCAACGAAGATTAGAGTTTAACATCTCGTCAACAACAAGGAAATTACCGAGAGAGCACAAGTTTGGATTTGACAAGGATGGGCAGGAAATCAGCCTTGGTCTTTTCAAAGGAACCATCTGCTTCCCTCATTTACATGATCTAGGAAAGAAGAAACATGGCAGAGTGATCTTTAGAACTTATTCCAAAAGCATAAGAGACAATTGTGGTTATAATGTGGCAAAACATTAAAAATTTCTACTACCGCTACTATATAACACTTTCCTAAATACACACAAAAACAAATATCTCGTTATTCATCAATTCTCAATTGAAGGGGATCTAAAATGGTACAGCAGAAAAATGTGGCTGGCTTATCAGTATAGGTGCCACCATTTCCTGTTAGAAGTTTCTGATACATCTGCCTACAATTATCTTCAGAAATCATCATATACACGCTTTTCTTCCTGCATTTCAAGACTTCCTTATTTTTTACCCCTTCATCACTATTACAATCATTGTGTCATTGTTTTAAATGATTGAAATGATTGTGGAAAAGCTATAAATAGCTTGGTTTTGGTCCTCTGCTCTTTCAAGAATTTATTGTACATCCAATCTCTGTTCTGATATGGCTAAGAGATATTTATTTTCTTATTATAAATATAATAATATTTTTTATATACAGTAATTTAACAACCCCTCCTCCCCCCTCCCACACACACACATTTCAATGTACCTTGTACTCTGTACAACATGTCAAGTATATTAGAACACACAGTGTCTCCTATGGTAGCAGTGCAAGTAACTACAGGGAGTAAACTAGATGGAAGCTCTGACTTACTCACCTGTTAACTGAATCCACTAACTACACTCCAATCAAATCATTGCCCTCTCAATATGTTCCTGCTGATTGCTGGAGGATTCCAACAATAGTGCACAAGATAACCACAGGGAATGTGTTACTTGGAACTTGCTGCTTAACAGAACATATTGACCAGCTGTAGTACCTGATGAGTGGAATAAATCCTAAGTGGCGAGTATAGCTTTATCCTGTTACTACAACAAGGAGGATGAATTCCATGGTTGGAATGGTGATTTCAACATCAGCAGCTTGATGTTCCACACCTCTAGTAACTCTTCTTCCCACTGGCACAGGTCTGGCTCAACATTGATATTGTGGCACACGAGGGATATTTTAACTGTTTTAAACCCTAGAGGTTTACTTGGCTGCAAGATCAGCTTGTTTATTTCCCCTGATTCCTATGTGTCCCAGTGAACAGCAGAATGTAACCTCCTTTCTCTGTCTTTGGACGAGGAGAAGTATCTACAATATATTCTCAACCATTTTTATGAAAGAAGTCAGTGAAACTTCTTTCTTTGGTCATACCTCACTTTTTATATGTTCCAATTAACTCAGTGTTTTATACTGCAAGGTATCTGGCAGGCCTAGCATGACGGCATGATCATTGAAAACTACTGAGTGATCCAGGAAGTTTTCCAGTTTCATCCCACCAGTCTACAAGATAGTAAATTACTGTGGCAGTCTAAAATATTATAAAGCATATCTAAAAATATTATTCTAAGAAATACTTTTATTCATTGTGAACTTAGAGACAGCTATGTGATCATATAATTCAATCATAGGTATTAGAACAATTATGGCACAGTTATTTTCTCTTTTTCTTTCTCTTGTGCAGATTTCAATTGAGTAACTATTCATTATCAGATAGTCAAAATGTGTGGTTTTAACATATGTATGTACAAGATCCCATGCCAATAGCCATCTCAGTGTTACTGTTTGGAGCAATCATCTTCTGTTTGTAATAGCTGGGACAGCTATTGGCATGAGCCCTTGTATGGAAGTGTGTGAAAACCACATATTCCGCATATCAGATATTATTATAAACTGTAAAGGTTATGCACTGTAAACAAATAACAAAACAGAAATGACTGGTTCTGTTAAATATATTAATACCTAAAATTATTTATTGAACTTTTTTACCAAATTGTCAAATCTAAAATAATTATAGGAAAGGAGAAAGCTGTTATTATTGGTTACTGGAATGCAGTAGTTTGAGAGAACACACAAAAATATTACTGGGAATTTCATGCTAGGGAAAACTAACAACAAATGACAACAGCTGGTTGATCTTTGCAAAGAAAAGAAGATGTCATCCGTCAACAAACTATTCCAACAGGAGGAGGAGAGGAGATACACATAGGTTGCATCAGGGGTACAGGCAGATCCCAAATTGATTACATTAGTGTCAGAAAGAGGTACTGAAATGAAATCAAAAATGTAAAATGTATCCTGGAGCTGATGTTTGCTGTGACTGTGCCCTAGTCTGCAGGAAAGTTCACCCGCAACTAAATAAAATAAGAAAAAAAAAAAATTTAGACTAAGTTCTGATGCAACAAAACTGAACAATGAGAACTCCAGGATATGTACAACAAGGGAAAGGCAACCATTTACCTATATCAGACACATGTGGATGACAGAAACACATAACCGGGAACAGTCTTGGCTTTAGCTTTTGAGCTCTTGATCTTTTTCTAGTAAAAGTGCTCATGTTCACACACACACACACACACACACACACACACACACACACACACACGCAGGCATGCAAATACACATTCTCAAGCCACTAGATCACAAAACGAAAAGTTTTTGTCAATGAGGTTTATGAAAAAGGATTTCCAAAGCTTTTTTTTTCCTTTTTTACCAGTATCTAAGAAACTACAAATGACAAGTGTATAGACTATTGTACACTATGTTTGGTACCCCATGACCCCAATATATTGACAAAGGTCATAAGTGACAAAATATCAAACAAACGTTATCAAAATCTTGCTGAAGTTTGTGTTTAGGCATTCTCCTATGAAGGCATCACCTACAAACTAATACTTTGTACAGCAATGGATAGCTGTACACAACTATCCTATCCCAACCCATTCATGGGCCATCTACAAGAATCCTTTCTAACCAACAAGAACCCCTAACCCCTCATCAGAATCAGATCTATGTGATCTGGACCAAAACTGAGGACACCCCATCCACATTCCGGCAGAACCTCAATACCCTCTCCCCCATTCACTCCACCTGATCCTCCTCAACACAAGTCACATTTATCAATGTTGACCTCAACCTCAAGAAGGGTAAGTCACGTGAGGCAAATGCTGGGATGGTTCCTTTCAGAGGCCAAGACCAATTTCCTTCCCCATCCTTCCCTAATCCGAGCATGTGCTCCATCTCTAATGTTCTCATTGTCAATGCTATGTTAAACACTAATCTCCTCCTCCTCCTCAAGAATGGTGACATCAGTACCTTCATCCACATCTAAACTACCAACCACCAACAATACCTCTACTCTGACAGCTGCTGCCAATTAAATACCAAGAAGTCTCTTCAAAACAGCTTTGTCACCATGCTTGCCGTGCCTGTAATGATGAGCAGATCCTTTACAAATACGCCAAAGGTCTCACTAAAGCATTCACAGATCAAAATTACCTTCCCAACCTTGGCCAAAACCAGATATCCTGTGCCTTGTCCCTCCAGTCACCTGCCACCTCCCACATACATCCAGTCAAAAAGCAGCACTTCTCCAGTGACTCAGCATCACTAACGACAGAAGCAAATAGATCACAATCTCTGATAGGGTTTCAACCACCTCTCATTCTGCTCGAAATGAGGAGTAACCTCCCAACCCTTCACACAGTGGTATTTTACCATTCACCAAACCTATGCAATATCCTTGTACATCCCTAATCCACTCCTCCAAACTCCTTGCCTCATGGCTCATAGCTCTGCAATATACCTAGATCCTACCCCATCACAGAAGGGCCACTTGTGAAAGCAGCCATATCATCAACCAACTAAGCTACAACACCGTGCCACTTTCTACGTGGGCATGAGAAATAACAAGCTGTCTATCCACACAAATGGCCACTGCCAAATTGTGGCCAAGAGACAACTGGATCACTTAGTTCCTGAACATGGCGCCTAATATGATGTACATGACTGCTTCACAGTTTGCACCATCTGGACTCTTCCTGCCAACAGCAGCTTTTCTGGATTCCACAGGTGGGGACTCTCCCTACAACATATTCTTCATTCTTGTAGCACCTCGGCCTCAACCTTTGCTGGACCCTGTTATCCACCGATTTATCCTTTCCCTACTCCCACTCCAGCACTACACAAACTTTTTGTCCTACAAATGCACCTACTAGACTTTTCTCCTCCTCTAAACCCCCGCCCCCCTGCCCCCCCAAAAACACATGCTGCACATAGCAGTCCCATGCAGGTCCCCATCACATCCCTGCACACACACGTACGCACGCAGGCAGCGCAGTATTTTCCTCCACACTTTCCTTCCCACATCATCACATCATATCTCATTCTTACACCCTACACCCCCCCCCCCCCAATACAGTACTCACGGTCATACCACAGCACACAGAGACAATAGTCATGTATATGTGAGGTGTGGTTGAGTAAATGTGCATGTTTTCCACTTTGGAAGGTGGACTCTGTCCGAGAGCTTATACATTTTAGCACTCCTTTTCACTGTGCCTGTCTTTTACTCAGTGCCTCCTCTATGTGGTGATTAACATTTATCCTTTCCATATTATTGCTGGAAAGATAGTGATACAGAAAAGTGTGACAGTGATACAAATATAGCCCCATTCTTATCCATCATCTATCGGAGATCATTGGAACAGCGGAAAGTTCCATGGAACTAGAAGAAGGCCCAGGTCATAGCAATCTACAAAAAGAGTAGAAAATCAAATGCACATAATTATCAGCCAATTTCACTGACATCGATTTGTTGTAGAATCATGGAACATATTTTGTGTTCAGATATAATGACCTTTCTAGGCTCTGAGAAGCTCGTCTGCAGAAACCAGCACGGTTTTAGGAAACAGCAGTCATGCGAGACACAGCTGGCCCTACTTGTGCATGATATACAACACGTTCTAGATACTGGCTCCCAGGTTGATGCCATATTCCTTAACTTTCGAAAGGTGTTCGACTCGGTTTTGCACTGTCGCTTGCTCCAAAAAGTGCGTGCTTACAGTCTATCTGTTAACATATGCGGTTGGACAGAAAGTTTTCTAACAGACAGAGAGCAGTATGTTGTCATGAATGGGGAGACTTCAACAGAAACAAAACTTAACTTCAAGTGTGCCCCAGAGCAGCATAACAGGTCTGATTCTTTTTACGATTTACATAAACGATCTGGTTGACGGTATTGACAGCAGCATTAGACTGTTTGCCGATGATGCTGTTGTCTAGAGGAAAGTAGTATCACATAAAAGTTGTGAACAAATCAATGAGGATTTGCAGAAAATAAATGCCTGGTGTAATGGCTGGCGGTTATCTCTCAATATTAGAAAATGTAACCTATGCGTATAACAAAGAGAAAATCCCCATTAATGTACGAGTACAAAATAAGTGCCCAGTCTTTGGAAGCAGTAACCTCTGTCAAGTATCTGGGTGTAACTATTCGAAATGATCTCAAATGGAGTGATCAGATGACACAAGTAACGGGTAATGCGAACACTAGATTGTGATTTATTGGTAGAATCCTGAAGCGATGCAGTCCTTCAACAAAGGAAATTGCTTACAATACTTTAGTTCATCCAGTCTTAAAGTATTGTTCGTCTGTATGGGACCCTTCCCAGTTGAGTCTGATTCAAGAGATTGAGATGGTCCAAAGAAGAGTGGCAACATTCGTGACTGGTACATTTAGCCATTTAGAAAGTTTGAAGTGGGACACACTTGCAGATAGACGACACACTAAATGGAAGGGACTGCTCACTAAATTCCAAAATCCAATCTTCGCCGAGGATGTAGAGCATATATTATTACCACCAACTTTCAAATTGTGCAATGATTACCATTCAAAGATAAGGGAAATTAGAGTTTGTACTGAGGCATTCAGTCAGTAATTTTTTCCTCACGAACCCTCGAGTGGAACAGGGGAGAAATATGACTTTGGTGTGAATAGTGCCCCCTGCCACACACTGCTTGGTGGCTAGTGTATAGTATACGTAGATGTACATAAGGCATTTGACAATGTAAACTGGATCATCAAGACAGGAAAACAATCCAGCAGCTTTACAGGAATCAGAGAGAGGTTATCAAAATAAAATGCTGTGACGCAAAATCTGGAAGAGCAAATAAAGGTGTTCCCCATTACTCTTCAACTTATACACGGAATAAAATAAAAGAACATACGGTGAAATAATAACTGTATGTGGAAAAAACATGAAAATGCTTAGATTTTTAGATTATATACACTGAAGTGCCAAAGAAACTCGTATAGGCATGCATATTCAAATACACGGATATGTAAACAGGCAGAATACGGCACTGCGGTCGGCAATGCCTATATAATACAACAAGTGTCTGGCGCAGTTATTATATTGGTTACTGCTGCTACAATAGCAGGTTACCAAGATTTAAGTGAGTTTCAACATGGTGTTATAGTCGGCACATAAGTGATGGGACACAGCATCTTCGAGGTAGCAATGAACTGGGGATCTTCCCATAAGACCATTTCACAAGTTTACTGTAGCTATCAGGAATCTGGTAAAACATCAAATCTCCAACATCGCTGTGGCTGGAGAAAGATCCTGCAAGAACAGGACCAACGATGACTGAAGAGGGTCGTTCAACATGACAGAAGTGTGATCCTTCTGCAAATTGCTGCAGATTTCGATGCTGGGCCATCAACAAGTGTCAGCGTGCGAACCATTCAACAAAAGATCATCAATATGGGCTTTCGGAGCCAAAGGCTCACTCGTGTACCCTTGATGACTGCATGACACAAAGCTTTAAGCCTCACCTGGGACCGTCAGTACCGACATTGGACAGTTGATGACTGGAAACATGTTGCCTGATTGGATGAGTCTCATTTCAAATTGTATTGAGTGGATGGACGGGTAGAAGTATAGAGACAACCTCATGAATCCACGGATCCTGCATGTCACCAGGGGACTGTTCAAACTGGTGGAAGATCTGTAATGCTGTGGGGCAAATGCTGTTGGAGTAATATGCGACCCCTGATACATCTAGATATGGCTCCAATAGGTGATACATGTGAAAGCATCCTGTCTGATTACCTGCACCCATTCATGTTCAATGTGCATTCCAATGGACTTGGGCAATCCACCAGGACAATGTGACACCCGAAATGTCCAGAACTGCAATAGAGTGGCTCCAGGAACATTCTTCTGAGTTTAAACACTTCCGCTGGCCACCAAACTCCCCAGACATGAACACTATTGAGCATATCTGAGATGCCTTGCAAAATGCTGTTTGGAAGAGATCTCCACACCCCCTTGTACTCTTACGGATTTATGGACAGCCCTGCAGGATTCATGGTGTCAATTCCCTCCAGCACTACTTCAGACATTAGTCGGGTGATGCTGAGGGAATTAGATTAGGAAATGAGGCACTTAAAGTAGTAAAGGAGTTTTGCTATTTGGGGAGCAAAATAACTGATGATGGTCGAAGTAGAGAGGATATAAAATGTAGGCTGGCAATGGCAAGGAAAGCGTTTCTGAAGAAAAGAAATTTGTTAACATCCAGTATTGATTTAAGTGTCAGGAAGTCATTTCTGAAAGTATTCGTATGGAGTGTAGCCATGTATGGAAGTGAAACATGGACGATAAATAGTTTGGACAAGAAGAGAATAGAAGCTTTCGAAATGTGGTGCTACAGAAGAATGCTGAAGATTAGATGGGTAGATCACATAACTAATGAGGAAGTATTGAATAGGATTGGGGAGAAGAGAAGTTTGTGGCACAACTTGACCAGAAGAAGGGATCGGTTGGTAGGACATGTTCTGAGGCATCAAGGGATCACCAATTTAGTATTGGAGGGCAGCGTGGAGGGTAAAAATCGTAGAGGGAGACCAAGAGATGAATACACTAAGCAGATTCAGAAGGATGTAGGTTGCAGTAGGTACTGGGAGATGAAAAAGCTTGCACAGGATAGAGTAGCATGGAGAGCTGCTTCAAACCAGTCTCAGGACTGAAGACCACAACAACAACATGCCACATCACGCTGCAGCACTTCTGCGTGGTCGGGGGAGGGGAGGTAGGGGTCCTACATGATATTAGGCAGATGTACCAGTTTCTTTGGGTCTTTAGCAAAGTAGTGTTTGCTAAAGAGTCAAAGAAACCAAATCTGAATATAGTCTCCAAAAGATCATAGAAGACACTGAACAAAGTATTTTCAGAGAAATACAATATGAAAATAAAAAAGAAGAAAACCAAAAATCTTAAATGCAGTACAGTTTCAATAGCAGCAAACACACATTTGCATGAAGAGAATCAAAAGCAAGCCACCAGATTTAAGTACCTGGGTAGTACAATAACAGAGAATCATAGATCATGGCGGGTGATTAAATGTAGAATTGTACAGGCTAAAACAGCATTTAATACAGAGATGAGGAAGCTACTCCATCATGAAATTTTAGTTTATACATCAGGAAACAGTATGTAAGAACTTATGTTTGTAGTATTGCCCTATATGATTTGGAGACACAGAGAAAGAATGATCAATGAAGAAGTCTTTAATAACACAGGAAAGATTTTTCTGAAAAACTATCAAGGGAAAGAGAGCCCAATGAGTTAAGACACCTCATGCAGATATTGCCCATTCATTGTGAAATTAATAGACAAAAAAATGCTCGAGTAGAATACAAGAGGAAGAGGAAGACCAAGACTTCAGTACATCAAGCAGAAAAAAAAAGATTTGAAATTGTTAACATACTCTGAAATGAAGATACCTGAAGAAGATACAGAAAATTGGAGGTGGAGAATTGCTGCTTTCCAATCTACAGATTGAGCACAGAAGGAGAAAAAGTGGGAGAAGAAGAAGAAGAAGAAGAAGAAGAAGAAAGCACTGGGCAAGCAACGGTAAGGTATGAAAACATTTTATGTACAAAGTACATGGTGCGATCACTTTAATGTGACCACCGACTACCGTATTTACCCAATTATAAGACAAGGTTTTTTCCCAGATTTGTCATTCAGAACATACATAGTCATCTTACATTCACAAATTAAATTACTGTTGCCGAGGTTAACATTTTTACGTTGTTTAATAGAGTAATACGGATAATTTTACGCGTATGGATGAAAATTTGGCTATTGAGGGCATATGCAAGTTTAATTTTGAAGAATCCAGAAGGGCAGGACTGGGCAAATGCTACTCACATGCAAACAGGCTCAAGACTTCCCGATACGCCAAAGCACTCAATACAATGTTGGCATAGCTTGAAAAATCATGTGACATTTGACCTGCGTGGCGCTAGTACAAGGGATATGCGAGAAACTATGAACTAGCTGGTACAACAGTCTGTTGCTCATTTAAAATTGCACCATTCTGCGAAACACAAAAGAAAATAGCACTAAATTCCTTCATTTTACAAACTCTCATTTTATTTGAAACAGTTCTGCAGTATATGTTCTCATACATGTATGGATTCTGTGTACAAACATTACTGCTGCTTTTTAAGTAAAGATAATACTCAAAAATGAAAATGTTGCCTTTCAAAAACATTACTACATTCTGAACCCAGATCAATAACTCATTTGATTATCAGAGACTGTAATGATTTACTAAGTGGGTTGCAAAGGAGAAATTCGGTTGCTGGTCACGTATTAGAACACCGGATAAAAACATTATCAGATTTTAATCAACTTTACAACACGGCGGTGACATGAAAAAACAAAAAGGAAAACCAACACAGAATGAAATGTTTAACAAACAAAATAAATCATATTAAACTGACTGTCATTGATGACACATGAACAAATTAGAGTGGCAAGGCCTGTCATAGAGATAGTACAAATAGGTGTCAGTAGATTGCGGGATGAGCGAAGTTTGAAAACTGGACTGAGTAGTGATTAAGTTCTTTTATTTGCGTATTAGTTGCTGTTGCTACATATGACTTGCACCCTAGGAGATACTGGCCCGTGTCTCACGCCTGCTCAAACACAGCAGTATGGAGGGGTTGGAGGTGGAACAGTGATTCCAGTTTGACAGAAAACTAGCACATTACATCATGTTGCCAACCACGGGAATCTATATCGTGTACTTTGACTTTTTAGGAACATCTACCACTTTTAAACTGTGATTTGCCTGAATCCATTTGTAGTCAGCATTGAACCAAATTTGAAATTAGACAAATACTCAACAACATATTTCATTTCTGCAAAAAATGATAAGAGTCTAGAGAGATGGTAAAAGTCTAGATAGGTGCCAGTGGTGTACTTAGGTGTTTTGTACTGCAGTGTTATCGATGCTCACCGTGACGTATGACAGGAACAAAAGGCTGCTGGTTCTATGCAGGCAATGTGAGAGTAGCGGGCAGGTGATAAGTTTGGAGGCAAGAGACATCCTCATGTCAGCACAGAAGCAAAATCCAATATGCAATCGGATAAAAACAACTGTGTTCTCAGGTCTCATGGTAACCACAACCTCAGAAATCACAACATATTTGAAAGAAACAGCCAAATATTTGTGACAAACAAGATCCAAATTTCACAGCTATTCTGTTAGGATGGTAATGATTAAAAATAGTGATACCACAGACGACAGGGTTAGTAAGTGAAAAATGTAGAAAACAAAACATTCAGTGAGTTCATGTAAACCATTTCTTTTCATTTATTTTATTTCTCCTTGTTTTACCAAAATATAGACCGACACTAAATGGCATAAATTTAGAATATATATAATGGCACCTTTTTAGTGAGATACTTTGCTAGTAAAACAGTCTATAATTCTGTTTAGTCAGAATATGTTAAAAATAAATTTTAAGAAGCATCTTGAGAAAAACAGGTCATCTTATAATCAGGATTTACTCAAGTAAATACATTATGTTCAGTGTCACCATGCAACAACCATTCACTGATGGCTGGCGGCAGAACTAGCAGTGTAGGATACATGAAGTGGGAGAGGGGACACAGAAAACAGTGTAGTAGTTGTAAAGCAGAAATGGAGTGATACGTGCAACTGTTGAGCAACTGCCTGCGCAGACAAACCAGGGGGCTACCAACAGTGTCTTCTTAATGACCGTTCAGCAAACATTGCTGCATATGGACCTCTGCAGCAGCACTCGATTCATGTACCCATGCTGACTGTTCACTGGTGATGAAGGGTGGAATTTACATGCAAATACCACAACTGTACGTCCACTAACTAGCAACAAGTGGCCTTTTCTGATGAATCACATTTTATGCTCCATTGGACAGATGGTCGTTGGCATGTGAAATGCCTGAACACCCTGCAACAATTGTTGGAAGGCTCCAGGACAGAAGGGCAACGGCCTTACCGCAGTGGGTACACCGGTTCCCGTGAGATCACCGAAGTTAAGCGCTGTCGGGTGTGGCCGGCACTTGGATGGGTGACCATCCAGCCACCATGCACTGTTACCAGTTTTCGGCGTGCACTCAGCCTCGTGATGCCAATTGAGGAGCTACTCGACCGAATAGTAGCGGCTCCGGTCAAAGAAAACCATCATAACGACCGGGAGAGCGGTGTGCTGACCACACGCCCCTCCTATCCGCATCCTCAAATGAGGATGACACGGCGGTCGGATGGTCCTGATGGGCCACTTGTGGCCTAAAGACAGAGTGCTTTTTTTTTCCAGGACAGAAGAGGGAGTGTTATGGTCTGGAGAATATTTTTGTGTTTGTGCTCTGGACCCTCAACCATGAAAGCTAGCACAGCTGACCACAGCACTAAAGTCAGCATGGCTCCACATTATCTGTTGGTACCTTCCACAACATTATTGACACTCTTCCCCTCGCAGCAGTCCATGCTGCAAAATGTGGTTATTCAGGCTTTTGACAGATGGTCACATTAATGTGACTGGACAGCGTATATTCTGCATGCCTGTCACATCACAAAGAAATCTCTTATCCAGCATTTGGAGCATGCTGATGCAAATCCAAAACTATAGAATTTTGAATAAAATGTCATTACCAGTTGCACTTTAATTTTATTTTAAAAACTACAATTGGTTTTGGCCCTCAGTGCCATTATCCAGTGGTTATATGTTGGACATCCCGAGAAAACAAAAAATGAGTCTTCTACGTTTTCTCAAGACGTTTGACATATAATCACTGGATAATTGTCTTGAGGGCTAGAACCAGTCATGGTTTTTAAAATAAAAATTAAAGGGCAACTTGTGCTTGCATTTTATTCAAAACCACACAGAAATTCTGCACAATTTGAAGTGACATTTACCAGCCTTGAAACAGGGGCTAGGAATGGAACTGATATTAAAAGCTCATGTGGCCAGAACATGGTGAACTGCATATAGTACCTTCAGGTATGATGGTTTGTTTGAGCCATAAACCATGAATCTGTATGTAAGCAAACAAAACTGGAGTATGCAAGATCTGTCTCATACACATTTACTACACACAATGCACTTTAAATTATTAATTGCCTTGAGAGGCCCAGTATTCAGGTCTTTCAGATGTGGCTTCTGATCAAATGCAACATGCAGAAACTTCACCAAACCTACCAAATTTAAAAGGATGGCACTCACTACATCACAGCCTTTACACTGACAATTTACAAACCGTAGTTAATGCCTATTTCTCTAATCTTCCAATTCTCAACTGCAGCAATCATGCATTGCTGCAAGGCTGAAGGAGAAATTGGGACCTTAAACATGGGTTTTTACTGTGGATGTAATAGAGTCTACTGCTACTGCAGACATCACACTTAAAAAGCTACCTTGAGGGAGCATTCTCTTGCACAAAGTGATCAGATAGGATTTAACAATTATGTGTGTGCAACACTGTGTGAAGAGCAAGGACAGGAAGTCATTCAGCAAGTGCCATGTGTGGAGCTGACAAGGATATTGTGCCTCCAAGTAATGTCTTAGGCTTCTCAAGATCAAAGGAAATCACTATTAGGTGATGCCTGTGCAGGAAAGCCAATTACAAATCTGCCTGCAACAGAGGCAGTTTATTAGTGATGACATTGAACTCCCACTGAGGGCTATTAAGGAACTGCCTGGATTCAAAGAACTAGAAATGGTGGTAGTTGAGTATGCACGCAAAGGTCTTTCCCAGGTTTCAAGAAGGGTATTCCAAAAATGTACTTCCCTCAGTAGAGCACTGTCCTGTTACCCATAGTAAGTTAAAGTTTGAGGGATATTTCCTTAATATTCATGGTCTGGGCCACAGACATGCTGGACCTGCTATATGCACATGACACAACAGAGTTGAAGCCAGTTTCCATATGGAAAAGGGGCAGCAGATATAAACCCATTCACTGGCAAAAGCGGAATCCCAAAGGTCCTTCCCAATAATAACTTAGAGGCAAGTGAAAGCAAGAGCCTGACTGATGGTCGCAATGACTCAAGTGAACTATTACACCGTGCTCTCAACATCTCCTTGGATAATCAAGAGAATCCTACTGTTGATCACATCATTAATAGTGCATCAATTACCTGAATGGTTAGCTGAATTAACATTAGCTCATGAAATATTACGATCACATCTCTTTGTTTTTCATAATTATGAAACAGCATTTTGCCCTCCACCTGGGAAGTTTCTAGGTACTCTGGAAATAGTCTGCAGCTGAACCCCAATACAACTACGTGCCTGTCCCCAGTTGCAGAATGGCACTCATCACTCCACCAAGGGACAGACTATCTTTTAAGCTACCTTCAAGATTTGATACTAATTCGTCATCAGCACAGTTGTGTGTACTGGTGATGTGATTCACCAATTCATTAACACTGTGTCTATGTCCAAAAACAAGCAGTTGGGTGACTGGCTCCTGTTTCACCTTGCTGGGACCCCATCTCGTTAGATCACTTTTGGGCACTGCCTGATCTGCTAGGTGTATCTATATCAAAAATCAGTCATGAGCAGATCATCAAAATGCCTGTCACTGAACAATTTGTATAGAAGCGCTGAAGTCAAAATAAACGACAGTGAACACTGCTCAGTATGGGTCTAATGGACTGATAACATTTCCCAGCACTAGCTCATGAATGTTGAAATCTTCAAACCTAATCACAAGCCCACCCAGCACACTTCCCTCAAGTGCTCTCCATTTGGTACACCCCATAGGCAAATTTAGGATACTGAACACTATGCACATTGCAAGCAGTGTCCAATTACGCACCCTCCCCACAGCCTAATAGGCATACACTTAGCCAAAGTCAATTTACAGATCTGATTATAGGAGGTAACAAGTAGAGTACTGCACCTACATGACCAAACTGCATGACAGGCATTCATTCCCCATCAATCGCTTCACACTCATTGCAAAAGTACGTGGCTGACAGTTTCCTCATGCACCGTCATGCAGATGCACACTCAGTGAGTAGTGCATACTCACTAAGTGGGCCTGGCCATGCAGCTAAGGAAACAAACTCTAATAAGCTTTGTCACAACATGGCAGCACTAATGGGCCTGCCAATTGTTGAAGAATGTTACTGATGGTCACTGATTTAGATGAGGAATTGTAAATTTGTTTGAATGAATAGCTGAAGAAATAATGCTCCCATCAAGTTTGCAGCTTGTTGAGAAGTGTGACCACTTATAATTGCCAACATAGTTTATAATTAACAAAAAATAATTCAATCCAGCAACACTGTAGGCTGGCTCTCCTGAGTCGAGCAAATAAACTAATAGGACACACAACAGCTGTCATTGTGAACTGCACTGACCACAAAGAGAAAGGAAGCGCAAGATTTAGCAGTAAGCAGATACGGACAGCATTTGAATCAATTTCTGTCTGCATCACTATTCAAGTAAGTAGATCTTATGAAACAAATCTCTTCACAAATAAAAACAAATCTCTTCACAGATAAATTACTCGTGTTTACTCTGTTTAATTCCTGCTTCTCGTACAGAATTCTATAAGTGATGTTGGTTTCCTTTGCTCGCTGCAGTTTCTGTTTAGTAAATATTTACAGTGTAATACATGCAACATAAAAACACAGCCTTTGCAATTGAACTACTGACACAGTCCAATTTAACTGACTCTGCACTTGCCAGTACTCCTGCCGCCCTCAATAGTAACAAGCAAAGCACTCTACACAAGTAACCAAATGTGAGATGCAGCTAACAGAAACTCTTAATATGTAACATCTTCATCCATTGTACCAAGGTTGCTCGTACTATCAGCTATAGATGTCTCACTGATATAAATATGCAATTTGTTAATGTTTGTAGTGTTAAAAAAATGAGCAATTCAAGTAAGACCTTGTGGTTGCTAACAACTACCATCAACAAACTTTAAAGTCTCCTAAAGTGTTTGTGGAATGCTGCTGGACATACAAAGTCATCTGAAAGTCTTTAGTGCTAACTAGGAGATTAGAAGATGGAACAGCTTTTCAATCTGACACGCATCAATGCAATTACACAGATTTTTCAGATTGAAAAGATTCAGAGCATACACTGAGGTCCAAGAAAAAAACAAAAGAGGTGTTCACAATATTGCAGCACACTGGCAACTGTTTTTATCGAGAAAGTGGAAAGAGACAGTTGAAAGAATTTTTTCCTTTTCTACACCAACTCCAATCATTGCAGCAACATCTTACACTTCATTTAAAAACAAATAGTTCACCTGTATTATGGTCCATTAGCGAGAGTTGCTTACAACAAACTACAGATGTATAACAACCAAAAAAGTCAACAAAAACATAAAAAGGAAGTTTGTTTTGAACATTATTTGGGAGTTAATGCCAACATCATGAATTATTTGCCAAAAACTGCATCGGAATTGACGATTTCTCAATTTTTGCTGAAGGAACTGTGATTTGAAAGTCTTACACCATTACCTGGAAATGAAGAAAATTTCAGGAGATATAACACAATGATATCCTCTTGGTAGATTTAGAACATATTTTCTGTAGTGTCTCACAATGTTAAATCTTTAACAATCAAACAACCTATTTGACGAGATGTTTGAAAAAAAGAGTTGTTCTGAAAACTAATTTAAAACAAACAAAATGTACATTTCTTTAATAAATGACAAATAAATGGAGCAATAAATGTCATTGGATTCAAATTTATCTATTTGTAATTCACTTAACTGATGAACAAATGTTTTTGTTTGTGTAAATGAATAATGTTTCGAATAAATATTTTTATTTGTTATTCATGAACAATAATTTTTATCTGCATTTATTATTCATCATTCACATACGTTTTGCCTCACTCTGGTAGTAAGGCAAGCATACTGTGCATGCACACACCGAAAATTCACAACATATGTGCAAGTGAGTGCGAGTGGATAATATCTGTATGGCTGTGGACTAGCATGTAACATCAGCATGGCTGTTGGCAAGTGCCCACTTGTGTGTCATCTTCAGCAACATCCGCTGATATCTTGGACGTGTATTCATGCTCTCTCTCGCACACTTCAGGTGCATGCTGGCCATGTGAACGCGCCGCACACTTGCGTGATTCTTGCAGCAGGTATGTCATCCACTTATGGAATTACAATATTAATAATAACCATTACTACTGTCTAATCATGGATGAGGAAGAAAACCTACAAAACTCTGAAGAAAATGACATGTGCAAAAAATTGTAACAAAAAAGTAAACCGGTCTCCAAGCTAAAGATTAGATTGAACACTACAATGTTTTACTGAGCATTGTGTGCTCTTAGATTCCACCAACCTATGAACTGACTTTCCCAGCAAGTTATAAGAGGACCTAAGGTTTTATGTGGATTTGAAACCATTATCCACCTCGGTATAAACCAATTAGTGCTAAGAGTGAAGGATGCAACAATGGCAAAAAATGTCCTACAAGCAACTGCAGATCCAATCATGTTGTTGTCTGACACTTACCCATTAGCCACAGAAACACACTAGTAAAACATATTAACTTCTCTGCAACTTGTATTCAAATATCAGCTTGTGTATTCTTAATATTTACTGAGATTTCAGCTTCTCAGTTATTGCAACAAATGATGCATGACACAATTCAACAACATGACTCTCTAGTTAGGTTAGCGATACTTTATGGAGATAGATGGATAAGGAACAGTTGCCTGTTATAGAAAAGGAAAAATGCCTCTATTACATGAAAACCGTGATACATATATACTAAAAATCATTAGGCAGCAAACGTATAGATAAACAAGAAACACAATTTCATAGTGAGCACTTCTTACACTGATCTTGTCTCCACCACAATAAGTAAGCAGCAATAAAATGGCGTACAACTTGATGGAAATAAAATATCTGACTGACAGCAATAATATGTTTTAATCATTTCACTTCTATTGATGAGCTGTCCATGTTTTGTGTCCCTGTGAATCAGGAATTAGGTAGTCATAACAATAGTCACATTTCATAAACAGTTCAAGATATCAAAATTAAGTTTTTTGCAAATGACAGCATGCACAGAGGCACATATGTTGTATGATAAATATTCAAAACACTTTTATTCACCGAGATATGGAAGTAACTCATCCACAGCAGCTAGAGATCGGCCATTCAGGTCACTTACAAATGTCAATTACACTATAGGGAAAACGCAAGTACTGCGCATATACACATTCATAACAGAATTGCTCTTTCAAAGTTTAATATAATAAATATTATAAAACATTAAAACCCGATATTCATTTATAAACACTCTGTATAATGACTAAGAATAACTGTCTACAGAAGAAATGTTTCACATCACAACATTTACCACAAATAATGACTAAGAACCAAGTATTACTCAACAAAGCCACTTTTTGAGAGAAAGAAGAACAGTAACAATCACTAATACTTGGCATTTTTACACATGGAGAGCTGTCACATGCTAACTACTTCACAACCCTTAAATGTTAACTGGCACTTTGTATGATATTTATTTATTTACTTGTTCACAATTACGTCATCATATCATATGCTAATCATGTTATCACACTGGCATAAAATTATTACTACTTGCTGCACACTCAAAATATTCAACTACTTTTATCATAATACCAAACGTCACTTCGTAAGTATTCCGGCACAGTGGAGTGAGAGTGAATAAATGCCTCATCCAAATAAACCATTGGTTGTCTGAATCCCGGCAGTTATTTTTTTGTCCTAAAAATATAGTACTGTATACTCCATTGAGATTTGTTTGCTCAAACACCTTCAAAAAATGATTTCACAAAAAGAACAATTTTTCTGAGCACTTTTTTACCAGGCTAGAGTTTGGTATAGTTGGCAACATGTGGCATATGCTACATCAGTATGTGTAGGATGTGTTAGTTATGCTCGATGAAAGGAGTAGTAACTCTAAATTTTTCTCATTAACAAATGTTGCCAGAGGTGAAAGAATTGAAAAGTAACATAAAAATCCCATGAAAAACTGTATAAATGAACTATTAAATAAAAAAATTACTTTTAAACCAATTAACTGAATAAAAATAATGATCAATGCCATTTCAATAAAAATTTTAAAATACAGAAGTTTACTGCACCTGACAAGGTTCAAAGCCACAAACTCCTGCATGTTAAACTATTATCCTATCCACAACACCACGCAACAAGTCTATGTAACATGAATTTTTCAATGTTACTGAGAATCATGCAAAATTCTGAAAACTTTTTTCATCAATAACTCGCAAACAAGGGTCCGCCAGAGAGAATGGCTGCACGGTGTGATACCTGGGATCTTAACCTACTTCACCATATATTTGATTTCAAAAAGTCGATCCCACCACTGGGGACCACTCCTTGTAAGTTATTTCAGGTGAAGTATAAAAGTGTATTTACACATATTGTCAATGAAATTACTACTCTAATCATTTTGTTTCTCCTCCTCCTCTGCAGTAAATACTAAATTCATTTTCCTCAGCACAGTTTTGTTCTGACTTCAGTATCACACAAATTTCTATCTCAACACCAATATTTTGCATGCACATTCCTTTGCCTACCTTGTTGGTAACGTCAATTTATCTTCTTTTGACTGCCTATTAATTCTATGAGTTCATATCAAACTATGATGTCTGCCCACAAAGACAATTTATCTAATCACTTTCTGAACATGCAAAGTGAATTAACGATGTACAAACTTGAGATCTCTGTTAGCTGTGTTTGTTCAGCTGACAGGTATTTAGATGAAAGGTCAGATGTAACAAGTAGTTGCACTGAAATCCTCCTCCAACATGAATTTTGGGCAAGATATAAAACAGTCAGATTAATTAGGACACATATGGAAGGAACATATTTCTTTCTATACTCTGTCTACTAATGGGATAATAAGGCAACCAAATATACACCATACAAGGATACCTAGTATTCATACAAAAGACATGATATGTCACATTGGGATTACAACTTGATAATAAATTCAGTTGGGAGGATCACACCACAGAACTGCAGAAACACCTTAACAATTTGCAATTCGAGTGTTAGCATACATAGCCGACATAAAAATGAAAAAGCTTGCATACTTTGCCTACTTTCATTCCAAAATGTCATATGGTATAATACTTTGGGATAACTCTACAATTCAACCAAAAGTTTTCAGAGTCCAAAAGCGTGTAATACGTATTATTTGTGGAGTAAATTCACGGACGTCCTGTAGAAACCTCTTCAGAGAACTGGGTATACTAACTAGTGCCTCTCAGTATATTTACTCCTTAATGAAATTTGTCCTAAATAATATCTCTCTTTTTCCAACAAACAGCTCAGTTCATACATACAATACCAGGAACAAAAATGATCTGCACAAGGACTTAAAAGCACTTACTTTAGTTCAAATAGGGGTCCACTATTCAGGAACACTTATCTTCAATAATTTGCCAGCACACACAAAAAATTTAGTTACAAATAAAGATCAGTTTAAAAGGAGTCTGAAAGTCTTACTAGTGGCCAACTCCTTCTACTCCATAGACGAATTTTTTAATAGAAGCAAATGATGTATTGTATATACTCATACCATTAGTATTGTTATTTCAGCTTAAAAAATGATGTATTGTATATACTCATACTACTAGTATTGTTATTTCAGCTTAAAAAAAAAATGACATGTTCCACATTCACGAGGATCTCCTCAGCATGGATCTATGGAACGAAAAACTAATCTAATCTAAACATTACAGCAAAGATCCAAATTTGTGAAGAAAATCTGAAGATAAAATCATACACGTAGAAGCTGACTTACACATCAAGTCACTATTAAAAATATGGCTGATGTAGGAATTCACATCGTATGACAATTTTGTGTTGAAGATGGCCTACACATAACTGAAAAATTAGCGAGCATAAAAATTTCATTAAAAATTCAGCAGTGCAACCTCTAAAAAAATCTCTGTGTGCGCGCGACACACACACACACACACACACACACACACACACACAGTATCTTACTTAGCAAAAGGATATTATTGTTGTGGTCTTCATTCCAAAGACTGGTTTGTTGCAGCTCTCCAAGCTACTCTATCCTGCGCAAGTCTCTTCATCTCTGAACAACTACTGCAACCTACATCCACTTTAATCTGCTTACTGTGTTCATCTCTTGGTCTCCCTCCACAACATTTACCACTCACACTTCCTCCAACACTAAACTGATGATTCTTTGATGTCTGTGATTGTATTCTATCAACTGAACCCTTCTTTTGGCCAATCTGTGCGGCAAATTTCTTATATCCCTAATTCTATTCTGGACCTCCTCATCAGATACATGACCAAGCCGTGGAATCTTCAGCACTGTTCCGTGGCACCTCATTTCAAAAGGATCTATTCTCTTCTTGTCTGAACTGTTTATTGCCCCTTTCACGTATGGCTACAATGCAGACAAATACCTTCAGAAAAGACTTCCTCATAGTTAAATATATAATTGACGTTAACAAATTTCTCTTCTTCACAAACACTTTTCTTGCCCTTGCCAGTTTACCTTTTATATCCTCTCAACTTCAACCACTGACAGTTATTTTACAGCACTAATAGCAAAATTAATCTATCAATTTTAGTGTTTAATTTCCTAATCTAATTCCCTCAGCAACATCTGATTTAATGTGACTAAATTTGGTTATCCTTGTTGATGAAACTCCCTGGCAGATTAAAACTCTGTGCCGGACTGAGACTCGAACTCGGGACCTTTGCCTTTCGCGGGCAAGTGCTCTACCATCTGAGCTACCCAAGCACGACTCATGCCCCGTCCTCACAGCTTTACTTCCGTCAGTGCCTCGTCTCCTACTTTCCATGCTGTGAGGACGGGGCGTGAGTCGTGCTTGGGTAGCTCAGATGGTAGAGCACTTGCTCTTGAAAGGCAAAGGTCCTGAGTTCGAGTTTCGGTCTGGCACACAGTTTTAATCTCCCAGGATGTTTCATATCAGACCACTCTCTGCAGCAGAGTGAAAATCTCATTCTGGATCCTTGTTGATATTCATCTTATATCCTCTTTCAAGACACCATCCATTCAATTCAATTGCTCTCCCAAATCGTTTGCTCTGTCTGACAGAATTACCATTTCATCAGAAAAACCTCAAATTTTTTATTTCTTCTCTCTTAGTTTTCATTCCTTCTCCAAATTTTTCTTTGTTATCCATTACTGCTTGCTCAATGGACAGAACGAATAACAGCATAAACTACAGTCACGTCTCATTCCCTTTTCAACCAGTGCTTCCCTTACAAGCCCCTCAACTCTTGCAACTGCTGTCTGGTTTCTGGACAATTTGTAAGTAACCTTTCACTCCTGTATTTTACCCCTGCTACCTTCATAATTTCAAAAGTGTATTCCAGTCAATATAATCAAAAACTGTCTCTAAGTCTACAAATGCTGTAAACATAGGTTTGCCTTACCTTAAACCAATCTTGTAAGAGAAGGTATAGGGTCAGTATTGCCTTGCATTTCCCTACACTTCTCCAGAATCCAAACTGATTTTCCCCAATGTCGGCTCTACCAGTTTTTTCACTCTTCTTTAAATAAGTTGTGTCCGTATTTTACAACCATGACTTATTAAACTGATTGTTCAATAGTATTCACACTTGTCAGCACCTGCTTTCTTTGCAATTGGAATTATTACATTCTTCTTGAAGTTCTGGGGTATTTCACCTGTCTCATACATCTCACACATCAGGTGGACTATTTTTGTCATGGCTGTCCCCAAGATATCAGTAGTTTCGATGGTACGTCATCAACTCTAAGGCCCTTGTTTCCGCTTAGGTCTTCCAGTGCTCTGTCAAATTCATATCGCAGTATCGTGTCTTCCATGACATCTTCAACTACCTTTCACTCATACAGTCCCTCGATACATGGAGAACAGTGATAAAACTGACAAGCTGCAGGGACGGATTCTTGGCTGGGAATGGAGGGAAAAAGTCCTATGAACATGCGTCTGGAAATGTATCATTGATATACAAGGTGGGGCTGACGAATGACAGTTCCTCTGACCATGTGCTGTGTGTTTCTTTTATGTTGCAGGCTGTGCAATTGACAACATACTGCAAGCAGCAGAGTGGTTCGGTATTCAAGTCAGGAACAAGCTGAGATCGTGTCGGTGAATGGCCAAGAAGATGGGAACTGTTGTGATCACACAAACTCCCAAAAATCATTTGAAATGCTGTGTGATGTGACTGGTGCCTGTGAGAGTACTTGTTCTGGTATAGCCATGCTGTCTCTCAACCATTTCCATCTGCTTGGTTAGTTCCCAACATGAATACCGAACCATTCTGCTGCTTACAGTGCGCTGCATCAATCACACAGCCTGTAACACACAAGGAACATGCGGCACATGATCAGAGAACTTTCATTTGTCAGTGCCCTCTATCGTGGCAATGATACATTTCTGGACACATGTTCACAGGAACTATTTTCCTCCATTTTCAGTTAGGAATCTGTCCCTGTAGTTTGTTGGGTTTATTTCTGTTCACCGTGTATACTCCTTCAACCTTTGAGCTTTCCCTTCTTTGCTTAGTACTGGTTTTCCTTCTGAGCTCTTGATATTCATACAGCTGCTTCTTTTTTCTCCATATGCTTCTTTAATTTTTCTATAGGCAGTATCTATTATTTTCCCTAGTTATATATGCTGCTGTAGTGTTACATTTGTTCTCTCGCTATTCCTGCTTAGCCATTTTGCACTTTCTGTCAATCTCTCTCTCTCTCTTTAGACGTGTATATTCCCTTTTGCCTGTTTCATTTGCTGCATTTTTATATTTCCTCCTTTCATCAATTACATTTATTACCTCCCGTGATATTTAAGGATTTCTAACAGGCTTTGTCTTTTTACTTATTTGAGCCTCCGCTGCCTTCACCATTTCATCTCTCATAGCTACCTGTTCATCTTCTACTGTTTTTCTTTCCTGTTTCAGTCAGTCATCATCTGGTTTCCCTTCTGAAATCTCAATAGCCTCCGGTTCTTTCAACTTATCTAGGTCCTATCTCCATAGTTTCCTACCTTTTTGCAATTTCTTCAGTTTTAATTCAGAGTTCATAACTAATGAATTGTGATCAGAGTGCATTTCTGCCCTTGGAAATGTCTTACTATCTAAAATATGATTCCAATGCCTGTCATAGATTTATATAATCAATCTGACATCTCCCAGTTTCTCCAGTTCTCTTCCATGTATACAATCTCCTTTCATTTTTTTAAACCAAACATTAGCATTGATTAAACTATGCTCTGTGTAAACTTCTACCTAGTGGTTTCATCTTTCATTTCTTTCCTCTATTCCACAATCACCGACAATTTTTCCTCCACTTCCTTTCCTATTGTTGAATTCTAGTCCCCCATCACAGATTTTTCTCTCCCTTAACTATGAGTAATTTCTTTTATGTCATTATACATTCTTTCAATTTTTACATCGTCTGTAGAGATAGCTTTTACTACTGTGGTGGGTGTTGGCTTTGTATCTATTTTGGCTATGATAATGATTTCACTATGCTGTTCATAACAGCTTCGCTTATTTCCATTTTCTTATTCATTATTAGAACTATCCCTGCATTACCAATATTTTATTGTGCATTTATAACCCTGCATTTGCCTAGCCAGAGGTATTGTTTCTCCTACCACTGAACTCCCTATCCATGTCCCTTTTTAAATTTTCTAACCTACCTGCTCAATTAAGGGATCTAACATTCTATATTCTGACCCACAGAATACCAGTTTTGTTTCCCATGATGACAACATCCTTCTGAGTAGTCTCCACTCGGAGATCAGAATGGTTGACTATTTTACCTCTAGAATATTTTACCAAGATAATGCTACCATCTTTTAACCTTACAGTAATGTTGTCATATTGGTTGTAGTTTCTCCTTGCTCTCAGCTGCTTGCAGTATCAGCACAGCATGGCCAGGTTCTTTGATGTTACAAGGTCAGTTCAGCCAATCATCCAGACTGCTGCCCCTGTAACTATTGAAAAGGATACTGTCCCTCTTCAGGAACCACAAATTCGTCTGGGCTCAACAGATATCCCTCCATTGTGTTTTTTCTACAGTATGGCTGTCTGTATCACTGAGGCAGGCAGGCCACCCCGCCATGGTAAGTTCTGTGGCTCATGGGGAAGAGTGAAAGGATAGCATTCACAAAAAATACTTGCAATGAGCTCAAAGTATCATGATGTGGTGCCTGTAAAAAAAAAAACCAGCAGCCAGCCTAACTGGTGAGCAGAGCCCAAAAGTACAATGAGGGACCAACACAGAAATCAGAGTGCCAACAGTGGGAAGTGTTCATATAGCAAACGTGAGTGAGTGTTGGCCAAAGTAAACAAGAGTATGGTCTAGAGCTAGCTTGGGGATGATCTCTCAGTCCACAAGCTCACACAGTCCACGAGCTCATGCCAGGGAAGTTATGCATCTGAAGCAATGAAAGTGACACTCCCGCTGCTTATGATGGAGTTGCAAATCACTTCGACTCTACGTCACAAACAACTCATCATCCAATACACAGGAGTCCGAGGGTGATACCAAATCCCTTGCTCCTTTAAGAGACACACAGGGCTGAAAATGCCCTGGCCTCACCATAGGCATACCTGCCTGGGGTTCTGCTAGGAGCATTCCACCAGGACATCAGAGATGACACTGGTGGTGGTGATTGTCTGATGCTCCACCACCAGAGGTGGTCTGGAGATGTCTAGAAGGAGGGCAGGCACTTAATCCTAGCTGCGTTGAAGATGGAGGGAGGTTCTCCATTTCCATCAGACCCCCCCTGGAATGCAGGTTGCCTATGTGGCAGTTTTCTCCAGTTGAGGGCACAAGTCATAAGGCAAGCAACATAAAGGCAGTGTGAATGTCTGTGGGTGTAGCTCAGTGGTGTAAGCAAGGGTTGGTTGACCCTTCCTGCCCATGGCACGGGCTCCTGTTTGCCTGAGATATGGACATGCTGCTCATTTTGATGAAAGCATAGCTGGTTCACATGGTGTGTCGGGCACTGCCAACCCACCACAATTATTATACTGGGTCTATACGTGGACGAGGAAAAAAAATTCCCGGATTTTTCCCGGAATTCCCGGTTGAAAGTACATTTCCTCCCGTGTGAAAAGACACTTTTCCGTGTTAAGTGAGAGTATACTTTTCCTCAGGACTGTAAAACTTATCAGTCTTTTGAATTGTTATGGTTTTATACACGGGCGTAGATTTTCCCGGGACTTTAGAAAACAAAACTCAGGGAACCAAACACGTTTTGGGAAGATGTCTGACGTGCAGCAACATGTACACTGCACATTTTCATATTACGAAAGTATAAATTCGAATTCCACCAAACACCGCAAGTTACTTTCCAAAGCATTGAAATCGTGATTGCGATGCGCTTTTGTAAGCCAGTCACAGCTCACGTCACGTGATCTCGCCACCCGATGACAGCGGATATTCAGAACATAGGACGCGTGATGTAGTCGGCCAAAAGCAACATCACTGTTAGGTAACGCGAACACACAATAGGGAAAGTTAATGGTTTAAATTAATATACGTAGTGTTGCTACAAGAAAAGAAAAGCTTCCACATAGAATGTTGCCCCTTTTTTGCACTTGTTACACTTTAAGATACATCACACAAATGTGCCAATAAAATGTCTAAGAATGACATAAATGTTAGATCTTCTGGGCTCGAAATTATTCTAAATCATCGTACTCAAAGAGTTGATTTTTAAATGAAGAATCAAAAGCTCTGGGATACGTGAAATTCATCGTACATTCTCGCACATAGTTCATCTTGTGTAAAAGGAAATTTACTTTGAAAGTAACGCTTTTCAAACCACCATTCGCAATATTTTCCAGCCATTCGCAATATTTTCCAGCGACCAGTTAGAAATAGGTTCGTTTCAGCACTTGCCAGAGGGCATCTGATAACAAGCGTCTTACATAATGTCATAAAAGAAACAAGACATTAGAGGACACTCGAAGAGCACGGGTATTTTGTGAACCATACTAAAATGCATAATTCGGCTTAAAGTGCACATTCGTATGTCCAGATTCGGACATAAATATTCTTGGAGTACCAGCACTGTATTATCTCATGTTTGGTCCTTTATTATGGTATAATGCCATATGTTCTAGAAGATGAAAACATGCACCTGAAATGCAGCGAACAGTTGAAACTAGCCAATAGTGTGGAATTAAACACTCCGTTTCAAATAAATTGGAAAAGATGAATAAAAACCAAATTTCTTTAGCATATCGACAGAAATAACTTCATTGTTGCCCCCCCCCTCCCCCCTCGAGCGTTTGAAGTAGGACACCAAAAATATTTTAAAAAATAGACTTTTCAAAAATGTCCATTTTGTAGCGCACATCTTTCTGAAGAGCCTGATACATAAAATATGTGTGTTTGAGGAAATGTAAGACATTGTTTGGTCTTAAATGTGCCAAAGTGCAGTCCCATGCCTCTTCACACAGCATTCTATCGCACGTCACTGTATTTCGTTCTGTGGAACTCAAACATGTAACATTTTGCAATGGGTGCCATCAAACTATATTCAGGATAGGTGCCTCTCCTGCTCCCAATCGGCCGGTTTGACAACCTGCCCCTGTTTAAAAAATAAAATTAAATTAAAAAAACCCTCACAATAAATACTGGATGGGATTATTTGTAACCGGGAGAACAGTAACTCTTCAGAAAATTTGCACTCGCACTCTTTATTGCCTGTTAGCTAATAACTTTATGTTTTGTGTGACATAAAATTAAATATAGGATACATAAAACCAGTAAAGACAATAGACAAGCAAAACAGTACACATTTCTTCAATCCTTAAGTCCTTGCATTGTTTTTCTCACTAACCTTAGTACAGCTTTACATGGCGTGCTTTTCTTTTGGGTAAGAATCTATTAGCTCAACAAAGCTCGTCAAACGTTTTGCTACATGAAAAAACCAAGTGTTGTCTAATACTGAAAATGCTATTAATACGAGTAGAAGCCAAGACTGGCGTGGTTTCTCGATCTGATTATGTGTATTTTGTCACGAAATAGGTCTGCCCAATATTGCAGCAATTTAACACGCACCGAATAAACGACACTGTTTTGGCACAAATGGTCATTTTTATAACACGACAGAATATAATCAATGCCTATTAGGCCTACTACAAGCAAAATGTTTCATGTTAAGAAATAGTTTCACATTTCATCCATACGCTCTAGCTTCTGAAGCAGTAGTACGAAATTTTTATATAAATTTGGAATCGTCATATTCTTCCATAATTTGTGTGATGTCCCCGTTTCTTCTCCTTCCTCGTTCTAACAATTTTGTCATTACTAATTCTGTGAATAGTCCTGCAAGGGTTAAAAGTTATTTTCAGGTTAACTTGACTAAACCTGCCACAATCACCATTTTATTTATCCCGCATTTTTTCTCTGGTTAGGTGTCATTATGTGTTCGTACAACGAGTTTTCCGCGCTGCTCCCACAATAGAACTTAGCTGCTGCTAGCCGGGGACTATACAACTGGCCCTTACCAGTGTAGCGTTCTGGCAAAAAAGCGGGAGAAGGTACTACTCATATGCGACTCAAATGCGTATGCGCATGAACTCACTAGCACCTGCTCAAATGAATCTACTGTAAGCAGTTGTGACGTCACACTAATCGGAGGAAATTTGCTGTTACGAAGCAATGCATAGTCTTCCTAAAGCTGTTGACACATTTTGCTGTTGGCAGACGCTTGTGTGAGCACTTGTTTTGTTTCTGTATATGGTGTATTTCCTTGGCAACTTTGTTTTATTTTCGTTTTTTTTTTTTTTAAGTTTTATTGCTGCAGTATTATTCTGCAGTAGCGAAATACAGTAATATCGTTTGTTAGAGTATTGGTTCTTACTGGTCAATGTTACAAAAATTTAACTCAAAACTAAAACAATGAAAAATTCCCGGAATTCTAAAAGAAGTCCCGGGCTTTTCCCAGTTTTCTCCCGGATGAAAAAATTCCCGGGTTTTTCCCGGATCTCCCAGTTGTCCCGGGCCGTACACACCCTGTTATACAACTTTGCTGCCCCTTATGCCCCATCACAATGCCTTGCCTCTATCCAGGTGACTGCACAAATAAGCATGCCTGGACTGTGGAATTTTGCCAATACCTTGGAATGGCCCATGTGTAAGAGGTTACGGCACTGGGCACAACAGGTCAAAAAGATTGCATGGTTGATGGTCATGCAGCACTCCTGCCGGACTGCGCCCACTGATTGGAGTTGCCCAGTAAGATCCGAATAAACTGAACAGAGCATCCTTTTGAGGTACTGTTTTCTTTAATTGTGACTTGAATGTCTTTGACCAACCACTTGATCTCTTCACTTGGAGCCAGATAGAACACCTCAGTTGTCAGGTGCTGAATTTCAATCTGGCAGCAGAATGTTTCAAAATCCTCAGCCAGGAACTGACAACCATTGTTGAAGACTAAGGTGCACAGCACACCCCCAATAGAGAAAATAGCAACTAAGACCAAATCTTAGTGTGTGATATCGTGGAGGAAAACTGAGCAACATAAGAGAAATTAGACAAGTTGTTTATCACCAACAGCCACTTGGCCCCCATCAAGGGACCAACAAAGTCCAAATGCAGCTGATCCCATGGGTGCTCTGCCATGAGCTATGGAGAAAATTTTTGTGGTGGAGGCACCTGGTTGTGGGCATCCACTAAACAGGCACACACCACATGTTTTATGGCAGAATCAATTGCTGGTCAATGGAGATGTCACTGGGTACGCACTTTTACGTGGGACATTCCCCAATGGGATGCATGCAACATTTGCAGAATGTGTAGTCACAGCAATGGTGACATAATGAAGGAGGAGGAGGAAATTAGTTTTTAATGTCCAATCAACAAAGAGGTCATTAGCGACAGAGCACAAGCTCAGATTACAGAAGGAGATGGGAAAGGAAATCAGCTGTGCCCTTTCAAAGTAACCATCCCAGCATTTGCCTGAATGATTTGGGGAATTCACAGAAAACCTAAAACAGGATGGTCGGCAGTGGGTTTGAACAGTTGTCCTCCCAAATGCGAATCTAGTGTGCTAATGAATGCGCCACCTCACTCAGTTGGGTGGAATAATAATGCGGCAATTCTGATCTGTAGCTAGCAGTAGAACACCCTTTACAGCATTGAACCTATCATAAAGTTTGAAATATGTCCAAGGCACTGGATCTGATGCTTTGGGAAAACATTCTGGTCATCCCTGCTGGACCACTGTAATGATGCTGTGCAGGAGAGGCTCCTCACTCGTAGCTGCAGCGACTTTCCATGCAGTCAGTGTAAAGACAGTATCCTGAAGGTTTTGAGCCAGTGCAAGACAGCCTGCCTCCTACTTCTCGAAGTTGACATCGAGATCGATTGGTAAGCGTGACAAAGTGTCTGCAGTCTCGTGCTGGGAGGTGGGACGGTAGTGAAAGTCATAAGAATGGTTACTGAGAAACAAGACCCAATGCTGTAAATGCTGTGCTCTTCTGTCCAACAGCTTGGACTTGGGGTCAAAAAGGAAGGTGAGTGGCTTTATGGTGTGCAACGAGGTGGAACTTAAGTGTTGTAGAAGAATACATGGAACTTTTTTATGCTGTTTTTGAGCACATGTGCCTATTTCTTGATCTAGGAATAATTTCTCTGTGCTCCTGGCAAAGCCTTGGACATGAACACAATAGGCTGCTCAGAGCCATCAGGATTTCTGTAAGAGAGAGTGGCACCAGTGTCATACTGGGACACACCTGTGGCCAGAGTTGAAGACCTATTCTGATACTGAACTAGGCCAAACAAGGACTGGAACATGCTGCTTCAATTACTGAAACACCAGCTGACAAGCCTCCGACCACTCAAACTTCGACAAAGCTGATTCAATGGATGACAAAAGTGAGCAGCTCTTGGAATGAATTTCACATAATAATTTATCTTCCCTCAATAGGACTGCAGTTCCCTAATATTCTTACAATCTGGTACTTTGTCCATCACTGCAACATATTCTGCCATTGGAAGTACGCCATCCTCACTTAACACATGCCCTAAGTATGGCACTCCTGGAGCACACAGTTCACAACACAGCCTGTTGTCTAACAGTTGCTGAAAAACAGACTACAAATATGGAAAATGCTGTTCTCTTGTGGAGCCAAACAACCAAATGCCATCCAAATAAGTGACCAGCATAGAATGTCTTTGACAAGTCACTTGGGAAACACTGAAATATTCATAGAGATGAAGCTACGCCAAATGGTAAATGGTTAAGTTGGTACATCCCAAAAAGAGTATTTAATACTTAAGATGCACCAAGACTCAGCATCCAATGGCAATTGCAAGAATGAGTGCCTGAGGTCAATTTTGAAAAAATATTGACCATTAGCCAACTTAGCCAACAACTTCCCTGAATGTGGTATGGGATAAACATGTACTTCCTTTGTGCACTAACTGTGTGTTTAAAACTGCCGCAAAACTGAACATTGCCATTGGGTTTCTGGATCATGACCATTGGGGTGGCCCACTAGCAGAATGAAGCCAGTGACAACAGCCCAAGATTCTGCCATCTGTTCAGTTATACCTACAGTTTATCTCATGGCATGGGGTGGACTCAACAGAACTTAGGAGCTACCGATGGTTTCAGCGTAATGTGGGCCTCAAAATTGGTGGCTCAACCCTGATCCTTACAAAAGAAGTTTCTCAAATGACTGTAGCAATGTCTCAAAATTTTAAAATAGCGTTACACGGGAGACAAGGTTAACTTTGTTGCCACTTCAAATTCAATAATTGTGAGAGCATCAAGATCGAGAATATATTCCGCCAACTTCAAATTTACAACCAAATGTGTGAGGTGTTGCCCACATATTTGTGTTTGGCCTCGACTAGTAGTTGTTCTTGATCAGACTGGTAGAGGCCCTTCCGTTCAATTGAAACCTCATGCCACACCCAGCTACCTCCAAGTCTTCCACAATATGGTGAGGCTGCAGAACTGCTGATGAGCTGGTGTAATTGATTGCTAACACAGGAACGTTACTCCATGGCACGAGCAGCATTTTCTGAATGTAGCTGCTAAATGTTCCAGCATGTGTCAGGCTTCACAAGTTACATAGAAATAGTGGCATTATCTCCTTTTGTGTGAAGACCAAAAATCTGGGCCAGAATGCTGTACCTGTAGTGGTGAGTCCTTTGCAGGGGAAGGATGGTGCTCTGTGCCTGCAGTAAACTTAGTGGGGGACTCACGTGGCAGCAACTGAGTAGCTGGCCAGTTTCAGGATGCTGTAGTACCCTATGTCACAATGCTTGACTGACCAACTTTGTGGTGTGCTCATTAAAGCCTGAATAGCCTTCGATTGAGCTGTGTCCTGCTAGCGTGACTCATCAATTTCCGCCACCTGTCAATCTGCAAAAACATTTTGGCTTCAGCAATAAACACCTCTGCTTCTGCACTTTGTGTTATGTCTTCTAAGGCTGGATCTGAATGTGCTAATGCCTTAGTCTGTACTGCACTGTCTGGCAGTAGCCACACTACAAAATAGCAAATTAGAGTGTCTGCACACAATAGGCTACATTGTTTACATCCAAAATGTCATCTAAGTGCTGACCCCTGCAAGTTGGCTATCTGCACCATGTACAACTGCCTGGAACACTTGTGATGTTGATTAAATTGTAAGTATGCAGCTATCACGAGCATCTGCCAACCACAGCCAACTCCTCATCTGACATACAGGAATCTGGTGGGGGCATCAAACCAACAGAAAGTTTAAATTAAAAATTTTGATGATCTATTTTTAAAAGTGATTACTAACGTAAATGTTTACAGACCAATCTCCAAGTGTTTCCTTTTTTTCTGAAACTGTGTATGAATTTCACCACAGACAGACAGACAGACAGACAGAGACAGAGAGAGAGAGCTCCGAGAAAATGGTAAGATATTTAAGTACTTTATTGATCATCAAGAGACACTTACTCTTTGTATCATTTCTTCAACTCTCGTCTGTAGTCCCCAAACTTCAAATGAAACTTGGACTAATTTGTAAGAACACATAATGGGAGATGTTTTATCTCGCCATCCTTCAACAAGTGGCCCTCTACCAGTCTTTTGCGATCTGAAGAATCTCAAATCCTGAAAAGAAAACAGTGCAATAAATTCACATGGTTCCATTAGCTATGATAAAGATAATTTTTTAATTAAGTAATATACCATGGATGTCTATTCATATGATCCCACAGTTACAGATACCCATAAATAAAAAAAAAGGTAGATACCAAACTGAAACAAGTTGTTTCATTGAAAAACATTTGGTACTAGCAATAGAAAACTAAACACACATTTAATGGTGTGCAAACTGCCATGTGTTGTTGTTGCCTTCAGTAAGAAACAGAGGTCTGATAAGATGCCTTTCAAGTTCCAGACAGAATAACATTCACCGTAGCAGCTCAGAGAAAGAAAACTTTAATATAGTACTGGTCAACTGCAGGAGCATCTATGGAAAGGTCCTGGAACTAATCTTGCTTCTACAACGGTAACAACACCCACATAACAGAAAGACAGAAAACTGACTGAAACTTCTGGTAAATAGCAATGAAAGTCTTAAGTCTGAGTGGCATGTTTATATCAGATAGGTTGAATGCTGGGGCTGGAGATGTGTTTGTACCAACAAAAATTATGATAATCTCTAGTGAAATTGGTACAGATTCAGAATGTGAAATAACTTGGGTGAAGATAAGTGTTAAAGGTGGATTAAACATGGTCATACTGGATGCTTTTCCAAACCTCCTGCCTCAGCAACAATAGTGGCGGAGCAGTGGAAGGTCAACATGGAGAATATTTTGCATAAATTTCCTGGTCATGTCTTGGTTTTAGATGAAGATTTTAATTTACCAGCTACTGACTGGGAGACTCTAGTGATCAGGGTGGGTAGCAGGAAGAGAGAATTGTGTGAATTTGTTCTAAGTGCCTTATCTTAAAATTACGTTGAGCAGTTAATCTGAGAACTGACTCATGAAGATAACATCTTAGACCTGCTGATGACAAACAGACCCAAGTTTTATGACTCAGTTGCCGGCCGCGGTGGTCTAGCGGTTCTAGGCGCGCAGTCCGGAACCGCGCGACTGCTACGGTCGCAGGTTCGAATCCTGCCTCGGGCATGGATGTGTGTGATGTCCTTAGGTTAGTTAGGTTTAAGTAGTTCTAAGTTCTACGGGACTGATGACCACAGTAGTTAAGTCCCATAGTGCTCAGAGCCATTTGAACCATTTTTATGACTCAGTTAGTGTAGGACATCAGTGATCATAGGGCCATTACAGCATGACTGAATACGGTTGTGAATAGGAATACAAGGAAATGCATAAAGATCTTTCTGCTCAGCAAGAAACAGATTTCAGATTACCTGAGCTGTCAGCACGAAAATTTGCAGCACTTACAACACTGAATATCAACAGACAAAATTCGACAGCATTTTACAACATGCTTTAGACAAGTTCCGAGCAGAATTGTGAGGAATGGAAAAGACCCACTGTGGTTTGACAACCATGATAGGAAGCTACTAGAAAAGCAAAGAGAGCTTCAGTACAAATTTAAGTGTAGCCAAACCCTCACAGGCAAACAAAAACAAAAGGAGCCAAAATTAGAGTGAGGGCCAGCATGAAGCGTTCAATGAATATGAAAGTAAAACTAATTACACACTTGACAAAAACCCTATGAAGCTCTGGTCTTACGTTAAATCAGCAAACGGATTAAAGCCCGCTGTCTAAACAGACTGTCACCATCATGGGACTGAAACAGAGAATGACACAGAGAAGGCCGAAGTACTAAACGTCTTTTTCCAAAACTGTAATTGTTACATAGAGGAAGATAAAATTGTAGTTCCTCCTCTAAATCATCACAAGAGCAACAAAATGACAGATATCAAAATAAGTGAGCAAGGTATAGAAACCCAACTGAAGTTGCTCAACAGAGGAAAAGCCACTGAACCTGATGGGATACCCATTCGATTCTACACAGAGTATGTGAAAGAACTTGTCCTTCTTGCAATGGTGTACTATAGGTCTCTATAGGAGCAAAATAATTCCTAATGATTGGAAAAAGCACAGGTAATTCCCATTTTCAAAAAGGGTCATCGAAAAAATGCACAAAACTGCAGTCCTATACCTCCGACATCTGTCTGTTGTAGAATTTTGGAACATGTTTTATACTCGAATACAGACAGAGAATCTACTTCGTAGTAACCAACATGCATTCCAAAAACAATGATCATGTCAAACCCATCTCACTCTGTCCAACCAAGAGATTCAGAAAGCAGTAGATACAGGCACCCAGATGGATGCCATGTTCCTCGACTTTTGGAAGGCATTCAATATAGTTTAGCCCTGCTAACTAATGAACAAAATACAAACATATGGGATAACAGACCAACTGTGTGATTGGACTGAAGAATTTCTAGCAAAGAGAATACAACATGCCATTCTGAATGGAGAAAATCCTTCATATATAAAAGTACCTTTGGGCATGGCACTGGGGACTGTTACAGAACCATTACTATTCACAATACTGAGTATATAAATGACCTTGTTGGTAACATAGGAAGTTCCATAAGGCTTTTCACAGATGAAGCTATGTATTCAGAGAAGTAGCAAAGCAACAAAATTGTAGCAAAATGCAGGAAGACCTACAGAGGATCATCAACTGGGACTAAGTGTGGCAACTGTCCCTCAACATAAACAAATGAAACATATTACGAATATGTAGGCCGAAAGACTCTTCATTGTATGATGATGTATTGCACAACAATCAGTGGAAGCAGTTACATCCATAAAATATCTAGGAATATGTATACAGAACAATTTGAAGTGGAACGAACACATAAAAGTAATCACGAGTAAGGCAGGTGCCAGACTGAAATTCAATGGAAGAACCATCTTAGGAAATGCAGCCCATCAACAAAGGAAGGGGCTTACAAAACAATCATTTGGCAAATACTTGAATACACTCTTCAGTATGAGATCAATGCCAGATAGGATAGGGAAGATCCAAACAAGAGCAGCATGTTTTGTTAGAGATTCATTTAGTAAGTGTGGAAACATGATGGAGTAATCCATTTCTGGTGGCAGACACTGCAAAAAAAAAAAAAAAGCATTCTGCACCACAATAATGGTCCATTGTCATATGTTCCGAGAGTGTACACTCCTAGAAGAGCATAACAATATGTTTCTTCCTCCTACGTATATCTCGCAAAAAGATTCTCAAGATAAAGTCAGAGAGATTCAAGCCCACACAGAGGCTCACCTGCAATCGTTGTCCACATGAAACATATGCATGTGGAACAGGAAAAAGAGGAAGCAACTCTGGTATAGGAAGTACCCTGTGCCACACAGGGTAAGCTGGCTTAAAGAGTGTAGATGTAGACGTAGGTGTAAGACGACAGGTCTGATGCAGTTCTTCACAATAGCCTGCCACGATCAAGTGTGCATACCAAAGCCACTTTAACCAGCTTACTGTAGCCTAAACTTGATCTCCCTCAACAATTTTTAGTTCCACACTTTCCTTCTTTGAAAAATCATATATTTCTTGATGTCTCATGACACATGCCATCACCCTAGCCATTCTTTCAGTAAATTTGTGTCTACAAAGAACTTCTCTTCCCAATTCAAATCAGTGCCTCTTCGCTAGTTTCTCATCTACCCATCTAATGCTCAACATCCTTTTCAAACGTCACATTTCATAATCTTCCATTCTGTTCTTGTGTGAACCATTTATTATCCAAATTTCACTTCACATAAAGTCATACTCCATAAAAATACTTAGCTAACAAATTTACATTCTACTGATCTGATGGAATTACATTTTCCTGCAGACATATGAGTCTCAACTTTACATTCGATAAGGATAGAAGCTGAAGCAATGAATTAAAATTTGTGCCACAGCCCGGACTTGAACCCAGGTCTCCTGCTTACTATGCAGATGTCTTACAGTGGTGTAATGGTTAGCCCATCTAGTGGTGTAATGGTTAGCCCATCTGCCAATTTACTAGGAGATCCGGGTTTGAGTCCCAGATATGGCACAAATTTTAATTCACTGGTTCAGCTTCTATCTTTATCAGAAAAAAATTATATTCAATGTTAATAGATTAATCTTTTTCAGAAATAATTTTCTTGCAACTGCCAGTCTGCATTTTATATGCTTTTTATTTCGGCAGTTATTTTGTTGACCAAACAGCAAAACTTAACTATTTCTTTTAGTCTGATTTTTTAATCCAACTCCCTCAGCATCACCTAATTTAATTTAACTACAATCCATTACCTTTGTTTGACCTCTGTTGTTATTAATAACTTTTCATCGCGTTTTGTTAACTTCCAAGTCCTTTGATATCTCTGACAGAAAATCATCATCAACGCCAAAACTGAAGTTTTTATTTATTCTCCTTGAACTCTTAATTCCTTTTTGAAATTCCTCCTTGATTTCCTTTACTGAATGCTCTATGTACAGACCGGATAACAAATATGATAGGCTGAGTGAGGTACGTATCACTAACTCCCAATGACCACCATGTGCATTATGGATGCAAATGCGCATGGTGGTCATGCCCAATGCAAGTTGGTGATATGTACCCTTACTGTTGCAAACCTGCCTCACACCCTTCTCCGTTACTACCTTATTTTCATGTCCTTTAACTCTTGGAACAGCAGTCTGGTTTCTGCACAAGTTGTAGGTAGCCTTTCCTTCCCAGTGTTTTATCCCCGATACCTTCAGAATTTCAAAGAATGCATTCCAGTCAACACTGTCAAAAGCTTTCACTAAATCTATAAAAGCTATACATGTCCATTTGTTTATCTTCAATCTATTATCTAAAAGAAGTAGTCAGATCTGTGCTGCTTTGTATGTTCCCCCCCTTCTCCCGAATCTAATCTCATGTTCTTTCAGGTCTGTTTCAACCAGTCATTTCCCCCAACTATAGATAGTCTGTGTTGGTATTTTGCAACTATTATATTAGTAGGAAAACGGCATTTCACTTCGTTTGGTCTCTTCAACTAAGTTACCTGCCAATTATCTTATCAGTCAAATAAAAGGAATATATAATCTAAATCATCATCATATGATGAGGCACTTAAACAAGTTGGGAGACTAACTACTATCATATGAAAGTGACTTTGGATTTTTCTGTAATTTAAACTCGTCTTCATTATTGGTATGAGATATTGTCTACCACATGCTCAATTCACAAGACACAAATTTCTTGGAGAGAGCAAGTTGAGCATTACAGTAGTTATATTTTACTGCCATTAAGTCTCTGCCATTGTGCCTTGGCTGGTGTTCAGTTGGTTGGAGACTTGCGTCAAAGTTACACCTTTTCCACAGATCTCAAAAAACATGTTGGACTGGTGATGGGACAGGAACATTAATCACACAGCATAACTAACATTGGCGTAAGAGCAGCACTATGTAGCTTATGGAGCTCATACCACACACTTTCTGCAACTAAGAAAACCAGCTGGTGAACTATGTTGCAGAACAATACACACTAACATTTCTTACGTTAAACCATGTAAGTCAAAGCAATTTGAAGCTGTTGCAACTGAAGGACAGTTGCAAAATACTTAAGAGACCCATTCTGGGGGGCAATGCAGTAATGAACAATTGAGGATGGAACACAAGTAACTATAAGAGAACAGCTTGCTTCTCTGTGAATTAAGACGCATTGAGCACCAAATAAGCACATGAAAATGTGGTAGGTACATGAATTTTTTGCATGCAATCTTTCTTCAGCAAATGTCCATAGTCGTGACTGTTTACAGTGATTGATCATTAATTAAAATAAAGTGTCTTTCAATCTATTTCCTTAGAATTTGTCACATTTGTTTACAGTAGAACTTCACTGATCTGTCCTGTAAGGGATTGAGAGCATGGCCGGAACACAAAAAAGGTCATATAAGAAGAACACTTTTATTGGCCCATATAATCGCAATACAGTACAGTTCAATTTTAATTTTCATCCGTAAATACTGCCTGAAATATTGTTCCATGTTAAAATAGTAACAAAATGAAGAGAAAATTTAATAACTATGCATACCTTACTACAGTACTGCACTGAGACTTAACTTACTTGCACCTGACTGTTTAAAACATGAGAAATCATGTAATAAAATTGTTCTGTTCTTAAGCAGGACGAAAAGAGACTTATGTTCTTTTGCTTAGCAGACAGACAACACTGATTTTTCTGCAAAGTTCTGCCATGTCCTAAACCACAAAATGTCTGTTGGGGTAGACGTAGGGCTTTGTTCAATTTATTGAAGAGCTCCATCAAATGCATTTTTAGCATATGTATGTGATACTTGAGTACTCAAGACTTAGGTTCATTGTGTTTATCTTTCTGTTCTCACTGGTTGTTCGAGTTACAGCATCAGTGATTTCTTCATCAGTTAAGTCTGAGTGCACTGTGCAGTCAACATCCGCTATATTGATCTACTCACTCACATCACTTGGCTCAATGTCTGGTTGTAAAGGTAGTATCACATTTTTACATTTAGTTGGTGCCATAATTTAGTTTTACACACTATAAACTGCAATTTATAAAACAAATGCATGGACAGTAACACTTACTGATTGAGTACCGTATTTACTCGAATCTAAGCCGCACTCGAATCTAAGCCGCATCTGAAAAATGGGGTCTAGTGAAGCAGGGGATACAACCCGTCGGCTTTGACCAATGACGTCATACATTAGTCATAGATAGTAATGTCTTCACTTCGAGGCATAGATAATAAAACAGTTCTGTGTTCCGGAGAAGCGCTATCATCATACATTAAAATTAGTGTCTTACTTTCGTTTATAGAAATGGATTGGTCTGTTTGTGGGTATGTAATTTTCGTTGCTGTCTGTCTAGGCGAGCTTCGGTTATTCCTCGATATTTCCGTGTGGTAAGCTCACTTTTCCATTTGCTTCTTTCACTGTATTTCACAATTTTGACATATTTCACAGTTTTATTCCACCAATATGTGTATTTTTGTCTTGTGAAGTACGCAATAGAAATTTCTCCGCTGTCGATCTTCTTTCGTTTCCCAGCACTAGTATCAGTACGACATTTGCGAATGTGTACTTGCTATATTACAGGCAAAAGCCCCTACACAACTAAAATTTGTATCCCGTCCTTCACTTCGCCTTTACACTGACACTATATATGTCAATTGGCGAGCAAGATACAAATGTTGCGTATAGCTATAGAGCTCAAGTAACGAATGGGATACTATTAGTGTCCAAGGCAACAAAAAAAGTGTACCCCATAGTGAAGTACGGGATACAAATTGTAAATGTGTCATCTTCTTGTCTCCGTGTAGTTCAATTGAGGTACAGGTTGCAAATGTAACGTACGTCTATTTCCACCTTTTCATTACCAGTGTACATATATCGAGGCCAATGGAAGTCTGGCATACATATATTACATAAGTAGGTCCTTCTGTCATCAGTAGTACTGATATGAACGTAAGAAAAGACTGTTAGTAATAGCGGAGACAAAATAAACAACACATCTAGAATTTGTATCCCGTGTTCCACTTAGGGTTTACTGAAGTGGAGGATACATCGTTCAAGCGAAGAACAGGACAGTAATGCTAGTGAAAACGAAGACATCGACATGTTTGGGTAATAATCAATCATCTAACTGTGGCCAGACAGGTTGTTCAGGTAGGATGTGTGAGGCATAACATCCGTGCACACGGCTGTTAATCAACTAAGCACCTTTTTCTTCCGAAACATTACTACTTGACCTCCACAGTTTGTGCTTTCTTTGTATTCTACTGACAAAGTACCTTAATTCTTTTTAAATTTGTTTTGGTGTCCCTGTTTCATAATTTTTAAAAACTTCGGTATTTTTCTTCTTTTTCCAGCTAAAAGTGTTATACACCATCTTGTACATATTAAAATACTTACAGCAAGCATGGTTAAATTTATCTTTTGTTATTGTTGTTACTCCATGTGGTCCAGATATTTTTACAGTTTTCTGACCATGTCTGTTGCAATACCTCTGTTACATTACATGTGTTTAGATGATTTATTTGGTGTTCGTATTGAGGAGAAATGAATTTGCTTGTGTGGCTGGGTGTGAGTCAGCACGGCGAAGATGGCGCACAGCCACTGTAGGTGAGCTCAGGTATCAAGGTAGTCAGCATGTGGCCAAACATGGATAAACCTAGAACAGGGGGACTAGGAAAGTAGCTGCTTGCATTGCTTGACTGCAGAAGATGCACCAGTAGTGGCAGTGTTAAAGACAGTCTAAAATATGGCTACAGACAAGACTTGGAAATTCAATACTAGATCACAGTTCCATAGTAGATTAAATCTGAATACATCTGCAGTCTCGGAAGAATGAGGTGCATCCAATGAAACATTAATATTTTCAGTATCTTGGAAACTACAGATGTTAATACTCTGTAGTGACTGCATATTTTCACTATGACCTTTATCATCAGTAACTTCTAAATGATTCATGCGATTTCAACAAAAAATGTTTCAGATGATGGCATTGCAATATAGTTTTCACGTCTGAAAGCTACACATCTCTATCTATTTCATATATTGACTTATTACAGTTTTATATCTTTTCCATTATGCAAATGTTTGTCAGAACACCATAGTCTCCACACTCACAACACAGCAACTGAATGCAGTATGGGTTGCCTCATATGTTGTCTTATTTGTGTAGTTAGCTAATGAATATTTTACCATTTTTTGCCAGCAACTTTATTTTAACACTGATTATGGCTGATATAAAAAACCACTGTACAGGGTGTTTCAAAAAGAGTACATGTATTCTGAATGCATATATTTATTAAACTTTAAGACATACGAATTTAAAACTTTACACACATATTTATGAACCTCTCAAGTTCAGATTACAGTTGTTCAATATGTCCTCCATCAGCGACACAAACAATATCACATCGAAACTGAAATTCCTCCCATACTCAGGCAAGCATGACCTTTGTCACTGATGTTATGGCAGTACGGATCCGGTTCTTAAACTCTTCCTCGTTCTGTGGGACTGGTGGTACATAAACATGGTCTTTAATGAAACTCTACAGGAAGAAGTCAGAGGGTGTGAATTCTGGTGACCGTGGAGCGCAGCTGGTGCATGCTAAGTCGCCAGCTCCTCGATGACCAATCCAACAGTTCAGTAGTGTTTCATTTAGATATTGACCAGGGTGTATACACGGACAAGGAAAAAAAATTCCAGGATTTCTCGTCGGTTGAAAATACACTTTCTCCCAGTATACTCTTCCTCGGCACTGTAAAACTTATCAGTCTTTTGAATGTTTATGGTTTTATATGCCGATGTAGAAATTCCCGCACTTTAGAAAACAGAACTCAGGGGGGGAAAGGGGGGGGGGGACACGTTTTGGAAAGATCTTTGATGTGCAGCAGCAACATGTAAGCTGCATATTTTCGTGTTACAAAAATATAAATTCGAATTCCACCAAACACTGCATGTTACTTTCCAAGGCATTGAAATCGAGATTGCAACGCGCTTTTGTAAGCCAGTCATAGCTCATGTCATGTGATCTCACCAGCTGATGACAGCATAGGACACGTGATGTAGTCAGCCAATAGCAAGATCACTCTTAAGTAGCACAAACACACAAATAAGAAAAGTTGATGGTTTAAATTATATACATAGTGTTGCTACAAGAAAAACAGAGGTCTCGAACATTAATACACTGCAAGAGAAGCTAAGCTTCCACATATAATGTTGATATTTTTTGCGCATGTTGCACTTTAAGATATATCACACAAATGTGCCAGTAAAATTTTTAATAACGACATAAATGTCTGATCTTCTGCACTTTAAATTCTTCTAGATGTTCGTCCTCAAAGAGTTGATTTTTAATTGAGAGTCAAACGCTCTGTGATTTAAGAAATTCATCGCACATTCTCGCATATAGTTCATCTTGTGTAAAAGGAAATTTACTTTGAAAGTAATGCTTTTCGAACCATAATCCGCAATGTTTTCCCGTGGCTTGTTAGAAACTGATTCATTTCAGCAGTTGCCAGATAGCACCGGATAACAGGCACCACAGCTTTTGCGCAGCTATGATGACACAGGAAGCCCGTATGTTCGTACATGTAAAACATTAAAAGATCTTGCACTATGTCACAAAAGAAACAAGACATCAGAGGACGCGTCAAGTTCATCGGAATTTCATGAACCATACTAAAATGTATAATCGGGCTTAAAGTGCACATTCGTATGTCCAGATTTGGATGTAAATTTTCTTGAGTACCATGTTTGAGTATCTCATGTTTGGTTCTTTATTATGGCATCATGCCATGCAAGCTAGAAGATGGACAACGTGCACTTGAAATGCAGCGAACAGTTGAAACTAGCCAACAGTGTGAAATTAAACACTTTGTTTCAAATAAATTGACTGCCTCAGCGCAAAATATTAATAAAAGCCAAATATCTTTAGCAAAGTGACAAAAATAACTTCATTGTTCTGCAAGGTGATTAATGCTTGACTGTCAGAAAGGTGGAACTTTAAAATAATAATATATTTTAGCCTTCCATAATTATCTGGCCACAGAAATACGTTTTGTTTTCATTTGATATGAGAGTAATAAATGAAGAGGAAACAGCAAAATCACTAAATGTAAACACAGGTCACATGGAGACTACCCACCTCCCCGCCACAACTCAGACTGCTCTGTGCATCAGCCCCAGATCTACGATATTTCCGAACTGGGGCAATACTAGATAGTGGCGCCCAGCCACACATCCGTAGCCCAAAGCGGGAGAAGGTACTACCCATACACGACTCAACTGCGCATCCACAAGAGCCTGCCTGTAACTGCTCAAATGAATCTATGTCAACAGCTGTCATGGCACGCTCATCGGAGGCAACTTGTCGTTCTGAATCATTGCATAGTCTTTCTAGAGCCTTTGGCACACTTTGCTGCTGGCAGATGCTTGTATGAGCACTATGTTTTGTTGTTGTATATGGCAGATTTCCTTTGCGGCTTAAGTTTTATTTCCGTTTTTTCTTCCTCTTGTTAATGTTTTGTTGCTGCACTATTATCCTGCAGACGCGGGATACAGTAATATCCTTTGTTGGAGTATTGGTTCTTACCAGTCAAAATCACAAACATTTAACTGAAAACTAAAACAATGAAACATTCCCGGAATTGTAAAAAATTCCCAGGCTATTCCCGGTTTTCTCCCGGATGAAAAAATTCCTGGGCTTTTCCCGGATCTCCCGGGTCGTATACACCCTGTTGACGCACTTGTGACTCCAGTGAGAAGGTGCCCCATCTTTTTGAAAAATGAAGTTGTCTTCTTGTATCCTCGGAAACAACTAGTTTTGTAACATAGTGAGATACTGCTGACCGTTAACCATGTTTCCATGAAAGAAGAATGGGGCGTAAATAGATGATCGTGATATCACACAAAACATGTTGACTTTGGGCGAGTCTCTTACATGTTCAATGGCTGGATGTGGTTTCTGTAGGCTCCAAATTCGAACATTGTGTTTGTTTACCTGACCACTAACATGGAAAGTCGCTTCATCAATGAACATGATGCATTGTCTGTAAGTGCTATCATTGTCAATAGCATCAAGAATCTCATTAAAAAATGCCAGATGTTTGCGTTTGTCATCAGGATGCAGAGCTTGTAACAGCTGTAACTTGTATGGCTTCATAACCAACCGACATCTTAAAACACACCAAATTGTTGTAGGCAGTTGTAACTCCCAACTGGCACGATGAGTTGATTTTGTAGGACTATGTCAGAAAGAGGTTCCTGAAGAGGGGCAGCAGCCTTTTCAGTAGTTGCAAGGGCAACAGTCTGGATGATTGACTGATCTGGCCTTGTAACATTAACCAAAACGGCCTTGCTGTGCTGGTACTGCGAACGGCTGAAAGCAAGGGGAAACTACAGCCGTAATTTTTCCCGAGGGCATGCAGCTTTACTGTATGATTACATGATGATGGCGTCCTCTTGGGTAAAATATTCCGGAGGTAAAATAGTCCCCCATTCGGATCTCCGGGCGGGGACTACTCAAGAGGATGTCGTTATCAGGAGAAAGAAAACTGGCGTTCTACGGATCGGAGCGTGGAATGTCAGATCCCTTAATCGGGCAGGTAGGTTAGAAAATTTAAAAAGGGAAATGGATAGGTTGAAGTTAGATATAGTGGGAATTAGTGAAGTTCGGTGGCAGGAGGAACAAGACTTCTGGTCAGGTGACTACAGGGTTATAAACACCAAATCAAATAGGGGTAATGCAGGAGTAGGTTTAATAATGAATAGGAAAATAGGAATGCGGGTAAGCTACTACAAACAGCATAGTGAACGCATTATTGTGGCCAAGATAGATACGAAGCCCACACCTACTACAGTAGTACAAGTTTATATGCCAACTAGCTCTGCAGATGACGAAGAAATTGAAGAAATGTATGATGAAATGAAAGAAATTATTCAGATTGTGAAGGGAGACGAAAATTTAATAGTCATGGGTGACTGGAATTCGAGTGTAGGAAAAGGGAGAGAAGGAAACATAGTAGGTGAATATGGATTGGGGGACAGAAATGAAAGAGGAAGCCGCCTGGTAGAATTTTGCACAGAGCACAACATAATCATAACTAACACTTGGTTTAAGAATCATGAAAGAAGGTTGTATACATGGAAGAACCCTGGAGATACTAAAAGGTATCAGATAGATTATATAATGGTAAGACAGAGATTTAGGAACCAGGTTTTAAATTGTAAGACATTTCCAGGGGCAGATGTGGACTCTGACCACAATCTATTGGTTATGACCTGTAGATTAAAACTGAAGAAACTGCAAAAAGGTGGGCATTTAAGGAGATGGGACCTGGATAAACTAAAAGAACCAGAGGTTGTACAGAGATTCAGGGAGAGCATAAGGGAGCAATTGACAGGAATGGGGGAAATAAATACAGTAGAAGAAGAATGGGTAACTTTGAGGGATGAAGTAGTGAAGGCAGCAGTGGATCAAGTAGGTAAAAAGACGAGGGCTAGTAGAAATCCTTGGGTAACAGAAGAAATATTGAATTTAATTGATGAAAGGAGAAAATATAAAAATGCAGTAAGTGAAACAGGCAAAAAGGAATACAAATGTCTCAAAAATGAGATCGACCGGAAGTGCAAAATGGCTAAGCAGGGATGGCTAGAGGACAAATGTAAGGATGTAGAGGCCTATCTCACTAGGGGTAAGATAGATACCGCCTACAGGAAAATTAAAGAGACCTTTGGAGATAAGAGAACGACTTGTATGAATATCAAGAGCTCAGATGGAAATCCAGTTCTAAGCAAAGAAGGGAAAGCAGAAAGGTGGAAGGACTATATAGAGGGTCTATACAAGGGCGATGTACTTGAGGACAATATTATGGAAATGGAAGAGGATGTAGATGAAGATGAAATGGGAGATATGATACTGCATGAAGAGTTTGACAGAGCACTGAAAGACCTGAGTCGAAACAAGGCCCCCGGAGTAGACAATATTCCATTGGAACTACTGACGGCCGTGGGAGAGCCAGTCCTGACAAAACTCTACCATCTGGTGAGCAAGATGTATGAAACAGGCGAAATACCCACAGACTTCAAGAAGAATATAATAATTCCAATCCCAAAGAAAGCAGGTGTTGACAGATGTGAAAATTACCGAACTATCAGCTTAATAAGTCACAGCTGCAAAATACTAACACGAATTCTTTACAGACGAATGGAAAAACTAGTAGAAGCCAACCTCGGGGAAGATCAGTTTGGATTCCGTAGAAACACGGGAACACGTGAGTCAATACTGACCTTACGACTTATCTTAGAAGAAAGATTAAGGAAAGGCAAACCTACGTTTCTAGCATTTGTAGACTTAGAGAAAGCTTTTGACAATGTTGACTGGAATACTCTCTTTCAAATTCTAAAGGTGGCAGGGGTAAAATACAGGGAGCGAAAGGCTATTTACAATTTGTACAGAAAACAGATGGCAGTTATAAGAGTCGAGGGACATGAAAGGGAAGCAGTGGTTGGGAAGGGAGTAAGACAGGGTTGTAGCCTCTCCCCGATGTTGTTCAATCTGTATATTGAACAAGCAGTAAAGGAAACAAAAGAAAAATTCGGAGTAGGTATTAAAATTCATGGAGTAGAAATAAAAACTTTGAGGTTCGCCGATGACATTGTAATTCTGTCACAGACAGCAAAGGACTTGGAAGAGCAGTTGAATGGAATGGACAGTGTCTTGAAAGGAGGATATAAGATGAACATCAACAAAAGCAAAACAAGGATAATGGAATGTAGTCTAATTAAGTCAGGTGATGCTGAGGGAATTAGATTAGGAAATGAGGCACTTAAAGTAGTAAGGGAGTTCTGCTATTTGGGGAGCAAAATAACTGATCATGGTCGAAGTAGAGAGGATATAAAATGTAGGCTGGCAATGGCAAGGAAAGCGTTTCTGAAGAAGAGAAATTTGTTAACATCCAGTATTGATTTAAGTGTCAGGAAGTCATTTCTGAAAGTATTCGTATGGAGTGTAGCCATGTATGGAAGTGAAACATGGACGATAAATAGTTTGGACAAGAAGAGAATAGAAGCTTTCGAAATGTGGTGCTACAGAAGAATGCTGAAGATTAGATGGGTAGATCACATAACTAATGAGGAGGTATTGAATAGGATTGGGGAGAAGAGAAGTTTGTGGCACAACTTGACCAGAAGAAGGGATCGGTTGGTAGGACATGTTCTGAGGCATCAAGGGATCACCAATTTAGTATTGGAGGGGAGCGTGGAGGGTAAAAATCGTAGAGGGAGACCAAGAGATGAATACACTAAGCAGATTCAGAAGGATGTAGGTTGCAGTAGGTACTGGGAGATGAAAAAGCTTGCACAGGATAGAGTAGCATGGAGAGCTGCATCAAACCAGTCTCAGGACTGAAGACCACAACAACAACAACATGTCAGAAAGCAGTTTGAATTCGTGCAACATTTCCTTCAGGAAGATGAGGGCGGTCAGGACTCTTTCCTTTACATACACATCCGGTATCTAGAAGCTGTCGATACCATTTGCGAATTTTCCACCCATTTGGAGCATCAATTTGATACCTCATCCTGCAATGTCTTTGCACTGTAATCACGGAACTGCACTTTGCAAACTCGAGAACACACAATGATTTCTGCTGTGGAGTAGCCATTTTAAACATATGATGGTTACCAAGCAAAACAGAAGACAGGTGACATCTAGCGACTATTAATATAAACTAGACTCTGTATTTGTTTCTCCAACAGCCGAACTGAGGTGCAGCAATTAATAGTTTGGGCAAAATAATACTTTGTAATACATATATTCTTTTTGAAACACTCTGTATTTTAAAAATGGTCAGTTGCATGTACAAGCTGAAACCATCAATGAACTCAGAATGCCAAAAGGTGCTGTATCAGTGCTGCCAAAGTTACTGCTTAACAAACATTTAACAACATTTTATTATCATTTAACATAAACACACCTGTGTGAAGATTGTGTTATTCATTTATCATCAACTATTATTTATACTTATTGCAAATGGTCTGAGTGGGACCAAATGTTAATAACCTCCCATTTATTAAATATTGTAGTAATATGCTAGTTTAATGCAGAAGGTGGTCAAGTAAAGTCAAAGTAAGTCTTTAGAAGCTAAGAATACTGTATATTTTGGTGGGAATGGCCTTCAGCCAATGAGAATCAGGCAGTGGCAGAGCTAAGCTTGGTACTGGAGATGGGCACTTAGTTCTGAGAGCTGGAAGAAGGCGGACCTGCTGAGATAACAAGTGGTATTCAGCTGTGAAGATGGTAGGTTTTGGGTGGTCAACAGCCACTCGAGTACTCTAACTTTCAAGGTGACTTTAATTTTCACGAGTTCTAAGTGTGTTCCAGTTCTGAACTCTGATTTTTCTGCTTGCATTGTGGAATTAAGAGTGGAGACAGTATGTGTTTATACTATTTAGCTGATGTATGTAGGTATGTGGTCACCATACCTAAGCTTAATTTATTTTGAGCTGGTGAATGTTTCGTGTTTTGTAATCACAGAATGGGATTTAGTTTTCATGCATCTTTGATGATTAGCTGGGGTATCTGCTACCATTCTTGTAGTGCACTTAACGCAACTTTACTGCTTTTCAATATGCTTTTATTTCTGATTGTATTATAACCATTAACTTTAAGACACTCTTTCCAAATATTTATGATTATTTGATTGAACAAACCAACAATTATTCAAATGATCCTCTAGTGTTTGTCAACATCAATTTCAGGCATTAGAAAAAATACCCTTTTGATTAATTATTTAATCTTCTCTCATATTTAATACAAATGATTATTTTATTAATTTGCAATTCCAGCGAATCCATAGACTATTTGACTGCAGGATCACAGATACAAATTATTATCTGCAGTGAGTTTAGCTGCTAGGCATGAAAGCAGACACATGCAGCTCGACTCTATGACTTGATCAAGGCTACCTTCGTAAACAGAGTCGCACATAGCTCAATTACCAATCTACTGTGTTTAGCCACTTGAGCCAGGTTACAGCTGCTGTAAAAGACTAGTAATGTCACAAACTGAGCATCTTTTTCTTCTTAAACTTTACCCCTATCCCCAACAATCTGTGCTCTCTTTGTACTCTGCAGACCAAGCATCTTCCTTCTTTTTAAGGGTGTTTCAGTTTCCTTATTTCATAATTTGTAAAAACTTCAATATTTTTCTCCTTTTTCCATCAAAAAGAGTTACACACAATAATGTGATAACAAACATCTTAAAACAAGCAAGGTTAAATTTATCTTTATTTTTGTTACTCACATGGTCCGGAAACTTTTCCAATTTCTTGGCCAGGTCTGTAAGAATACATTCATTACTCAAATGCAAGGACATTAACTGCTTATGCCACAGCAAGGATATCACATTTTATAACAGCACCACTTAGTCCTGTACTTTGACTTTATGACTAGAAACACTAAGTGTGCTTGAAATTTTACTGCTGTACTTGGGCAGGTATTTTAATGAAGTCAGAACTCACTAGTCTGCAGTTAACTTTGACCTCCATGTTGGGCAGTGATAATCAAACACTGTTCAAGCATTATTGCAACATTTCAAAACAGCTGTTAATATTGTTGTTGTTGTGGTCTTCAGTCCAGAGACTGCTTTGATGTAGCTCTCCATACTACTCTATCCTGTGCAGCCTTTCATTTCTGGGTAACTACTGCAACCTACACCCTTCTGAATCTGCTGAGTGTATTGATCGCTTGATCTCCCTCTACGATTTTTATCCTCCACGCTTCCCTCCAATACTAAATTGGTGATCCCTTGATGCCTAAAAACGTGTCCTGCCAACCGATTCTTTCTTCTAGTCAAGTTGTACCACAATTTCCACAATTCTGTTCAGTACCTCCTCATTAGGTAATTGAACTACCCATCTAATCTTCAGAATTCTTCTGTAACACCACATTTCAAAAGCTTCTATTCTCTTCGTGTCTAAACTGTTCATGTTTCACTTCCATACATGGTTACACTCCACACAAATACCTTCAGAGAGGACTTCCCAACACTTAAATATATACTCGATGTTAACAAACTTCTCTTCTTCAGAAACGCTTTCCTTGCCATAGCCAGTCTACATTTTATATCCTCTTTACTTTGACCATGAGTTATCCCTCCTTAAATAGCAAAACTCATATACTCATTTCCTAATCTAATACCCTCAGCATCACCTGATTTACTTTTCCTACATTCCATTATCCTCTTTTGCTTTTGTTGATGTTCATCCTATACCCTCCTTTCAAGACACTGTCCATTCCATTTAAGTGCTCTTCCAGGTCTTTTGCTGTCTCCGATAGAATTACAATGTCATCGACGAACCTCAAAGTTTTGATTTCTTCTCCATAAATTTTGATACCTACTACGAATTTTTCTTTTCTTTCCTTTACTGTTTGCTCAATATACAGATTGAATAACATAGGGGATAGGCTACAATCCTGTCTCACACCCTTCCCAACCACTGCTTCCCTTTCATGTCCCTCAACTCTTATAACCGTCTTCTGGTTGCTGTACAAATTGTAAATAGCCTTTCGCTCCCTGATTTTACCCCTGCTGCCTTCAGAATTTGAAAGAGAGTATTCCAGTCAACATTATCAAAAGCTTTCTCTAAGTCTACAAATGCTAGAAACATAGGTTCCTCTTTCGTTAACATATCTTCTAAGATAAGTCATAGGGTCAATACTACTTTACGTATTCCAAAATTTCTACGGAATCCAAACTGATCTTCCCCAAGGTTGGCTTCTATCAGTTTTTCGATTTTTCTGTGTAGAATTCTTGTTAGTATTTTGCAACCATGACTTATTAAACTGATAATTCGGTAATTTTCACACCTGTCAACACCTGCTTTCTTTGGGATTGAAATTATTACATTCTTATTGAAATCCAAAGGTATTTCACTTGTCTCGAACATCTTGCTCACCAGAAGGAAGAGTTTTGTCATGGCTGGCTCTCCCAAGACTATCGGTAATTCTAATGGAATGTTTTCTACTCCCCGGGCCTTCCTCTGTCAAATTCTTCATGCAGTATCATATCTCCTGTTTCATCTTCATCTACGTCCTCTTCTGTTTCCATAATACATCGCCCTTTTATAGACCCTCTGTATACTCCTTCCATCTTTCTGCTTTCCCTATTTTGCGTAGGACTATTTTTCCATCTGAACACACTATGTTCACACAGGTGGTTCTCTTTTCTCCACAGGTCTCTTTAATTTGCCTGTAGGCAGTATCTATCCTACCCCTAATGATATATGCTTCTACTTCCTTGCATTTGTCCTCTATCCATCCCTTTTTAGCCAATTTGCACTTCCTGTCAATCTCATTCTTGAGATGTTTTTATTCCTCTTCGCCTGTTTCATTTAATGCATTTTTATATTTCCTCATTTAAATTCTATATCTCTTCTGTTACCCAAGGATTCATACAAGCCCTCATCTTTTTACCTACTTGATCCTCTGCTGCCTTCACTATTCATCTCTCAAAGCTACCCATTCTTCTTCTACTGTATTTCTTTCCCCTGTATCTGTCAATCATTCCTAATGCTCTCTCTGAAACACTCTACAACCTCTGGTTCTTTCAGTTTATCCAGGTCCCATCTCCTTAAATTCCTACCTTCCTGAAGTTTCTTCAGTTGTTTTAATCTACAGTTCATAACCAATAAATTCTGATTAGAGTCCACATCTGCCATTGGAAATGTCTTATGATGTAAAACCTGGTTCCTAACTCTCTGTCTTACCATTATATAATCTATCTGAAACCTTCCAGTGTCTCCAGGTGTCTTCCACGTAGTATAAGTATATTCATGATTATATATTCATAGTATACGTATATTCATGATTCTTAAACCAAGTGTTAGCTATGATTAAGTTCCGTTCTGTGTAAAATTCCAAGAGGCGGTTATCTCTTTCATTCCTTACCCCCCTTCCATATTCACCTACTACTTTTCCCTCCCTCCCTTTTCCTACTATTGAATCCCAGTCCCCTATGACTATTAAATTTTCGTCTACCTTAACTATCTGAATAATTTCTTTTATCACATCAAATATTTCTTCAATCTCTACATCATCTACGAAGCTAGTTGGCATATAAACTTGTACTACTGTGGTAGGCATGGGCTTCATGTCTGTCTTGGCTACAATAATGCGTTCAATATGCTGTTTGTAATAACTTATACACATTCCTACTTTTTTATTCTTTATTAAACCTACTCCTGCATTACCCTTATTTGATTTCGCATTTATAGCCCTGTATTCACTTTAGTGAACTTCGCTAATTCCCACCATATCTAACTTTTAAATTGTGAGACATTTCCAGGGGCAGATGTGGACTCTGACCACAATCTATTGGTTATGAACTGTAGATTAAAACTGAAGAAACTGCAAAAAGGTGGGAATTTAAGGAGATGGGACCTGGATGAACTGAAAGAACCAGAGGTTGTAGAGAGCTTCAGGGAAAGTATTAGGGAACGAGTGACAAGAATGGGGGGAAAAAATACAGTAGAAGAAGAATGGGTAGCTCTGAGAGATGAAATATAGTGAAGGTAGCAGAGGATCAAGTAGGTAAAAAGACGAGGGCTAATAGAAATCCTTGGGTAACAGAAGAGGTATTGAATTTAATTGATGAAAGGAGAAAATATAAAAATGCAGTAAATGAAGCAGGCAAAAAGGAATACAAACGTCTCAAAAATGAGATCGACAGGAAGTGCAAAATGGCTAAGCAGGGATGGCTAGTAGACAAATGTAAGGATATAGAGGCACATATCACTAGGGGTAAGATAGATACTGCCTACAGGAAAATTAAAGAGACCTTTGGAGAAAAGAGAAGCAATTGCATGAATATCAAGAGCTCAGATGGAAACCCAGTTCTAAGCAAAGAGGGGAAAGCAGAAAGGTGGAAGGAGTATATAGAAGGTTTATACAAGGGCGATGTTCTTGAGGACAATATTATAGAAATGGAAAGAATATAGACGAAGATGAAATGGGAGATATGATACTGCGTGAAGAGTTTGACAGAGCACTGAAAGACCTACGTTGAAACAAGGCCCCGGGAATAGACAACAATCCATTAGAAATACTGACAGCCTTGGGAGAGCCAGGCCTTACGAATCTCTACCATCTAGTGAGCAAGAAGTACGAGACAGGCGAAATACTCTCGGACTTCAAGAAGAATATAATAATTCCAATCCCAAAGAAAGCAGGTGTTAACAGATGTGAAAATTACTGAACCATCAGTTTAATAAGCCACGGCTGCAAAATACTAACATGAATTCTCTACAGATGAATGGAAAAACTGGTAGAAGCTGACCTCAAGGAAGATCAGTTTGGATTCCGTAGAAATGTTTAAACACGTGAGGCAATACTGACCCTACGACTTATCTTAGAAAATAGATTAAGGAAACCTATGTTTCTAGCATTTGTAGACTTAAGAGAAAGCTTTTGACTATGTTGACTGGAATAATCTCTTTCAAATTCTGAAGGCAGCAGGGGTAAAATCAGGGAGCGAAAGGCTATTTACAATTTGTACAGAAACCAGAAGGCGGTTATAAGAGTCGAGGGACATGAAAGGGAAGCAGTGGTTGGGAAGGGTGTGAGACAGGATTGTAGCCTATCCCCGATGTTATTCAAACTGTATATTGAGCAAACAGTAAAGGAAAGAAAAGAAAAATTCGTAGTAGGTATCAAAATCTATGGAGAAGAAATAAAAACTTTGAGGTTCGCCGATGACATTGTAATTCTATCAGAGACAGCAAAGGACCTGGAAGAGCAGTTAAATGGAATGGACAGTGTCTTGAAAGGAGGGTATAGGATGAACATCAACAAAAGCAAAAGAGGATAATGGAATGTAGGAAAATTAAATCAGGTGATGCTGAGGGTATTAGACTAGGAAATGAGACGCATAAAGTAGTAGATGACTTTTGCTATTTGGGGAGCAAGATAACTGATGATGGTCGAAGTAGAGAGGATATAAAATGTAGACTGGCAATGGCAAGGAAAGTGTTTCTGAAGAAGAGGGATTTGTTAACATCGAGTATAGATTTAAGTGTCAGGAAGTCGTTACTGAAAGTATTTTTATGGAGTGTAGCCTTGTATGGAAGTGAAACGTGGACAATAAATAGTTTAGACAGGAAGAGAATAGAAGCTTTCAAAATGTGGTGTTACAGAAGAATGCTGAAGACTAGATGGGTAGATCACATAACTAATGAGGAGGTACTGAATAGAATTGGAGAGAAGAGGAGTTTGTGGCACAACTTGACTAGAAGAAGGGATCGGTTGGTAGGGCATATTCTGAGACATCAAGGGATCACCAATTTAGTATTGGAGGGAAACGTGGAGGGTAAAAATCATAGAGGGAGACCAAGAGATGAATACCTTAAACAGATTCAGAAGGATGTAGATTGCAGTAGGTACTGGGCGATGAAAATGCTTGCACAGGATAGAGTAGCATGGAGAGCTGCATCAAACCAGTCTCTGGACTGAAGACCACAACAACAACATCTAATTTTAAACTATCAAATTTCCTTTTTAAATTTTCTGGGCTATCTGCCCAATTAAGGGATCTGACATTCCATGCTACAATCTGTAGAAAGCAAGTTTTGTTTCTCCTGATAACAACATTTTCCTGAGTAGTCCCACCTGGAGATCCAAATGGACTATTTTACCTCCAGAATATTTTACCCAAGAGGACACCATCATTATTTAAACATACAGTACAGCTGCATGCCCTTGGGAAAAACTACAACTGTAGTTTTCCCTTGCATTCAGCCATTCGCAGTACCAGCACAGCATGGCCGTTTTGGTTGATGTTACGAAGCCAGATCAGTCAATCATACAGACTGTTGCCCCAGCAACTGCTGAAAAGGCTACTGCACCTCTTCAGGAACCACCTGTTTGTCTGGCCTCTCATTAGATACCAGATACCCCTCCGTTGTAACACCTACGGTACGGCTGTCTGTACCAATGAGGCACACAAGCCTCTCCACCAATGGCAAGGACATGGTTCATAGGGGGGGGGGGGGGGAGGGGGGGGGCACAGCAGCCAGAAGCTGTTGATATTATATCCCTTAAAGTGAGATGCACTTAAGGATCCATGCTCACCACAAATAAATTTTAATAACATGTTCATGAAACTTCGTATTGTTTCATTACAATCACAAAACACGTAAATTTTCAAAAATATATTACACATATACAGCAGATTTCTTCTTATACTTTTCGCTTATATTTTCCAATGAAGGATAAATGTTTTAACCTGCAATGTCATAATGAAATACATAACTTGTTTAAATCAACAATGTCTTTTCTTGGGCACCTACATATCACTAACGACAGTAAATTATTGATCACCTAAGTTACACAGTATGTGCTGAGGATGGCAGAACTTACCTCTTCCTCTTTATAGTGTTTAGGACTAACTTCATCGTACGCAATGTCTATTTCATCTATACTTCTCTCAGCTAGAACCTCTGGCGTCAGGTTGAGGCACTGCAGGCAAACAGAGAGATATCAAAAACTGTCCAGACTTTACATAAACTACATTTTTAAACAAACTTTATTACCAAAGCATCAAGTAACACTTATTAGAAAGATATTCAGCCTTCTTTGGAAAATATAAAATGTGATCAGCAGACCTCACAATGATAACAAATAAAATTAGCCTTTCTATAAACTTTATTAAACAGTCACAAGTACAGAGGTATGCAATGAGAAAATTTCAGTGGTCCAAGACAGTGAACGGAGAAAGAAGACTACCTAAATTATAACTGAAAGCTTTTACTAAGAGTTTACTGCATCTTTTAAGAAAAAAAATGCATGATAAAATATGAAAGTGAAATCTAGAAAAAAAAGAAAGAAAGAAAGAAAGAAAGAAGAATGAAACATTAATAATAAAAAGACAAAAACAAATAAATGTCAGTAGGTGTTACTTCAATACATGTTTGAATATTTGAAATTTGATAGCTACCCAAAAAACCTAATAGCAGCACAAAAAACAAAAATATATTTCCATTAGGTGGTTGAGTTAATAATTACTCTTAACTGAAAGGTAAATCAGTAATTTTACTTACATTTTCAGTAGAACCATTGTTGTTTTCATATTTTGTCTTGATGGATATGTTGAATTTTGGTATGAATGAGCACTGAAACAAAATTTAAAACGAAAATTTTAATGGTCTCGTACAGGACTTATGTGTCACATGTCAAACAAAGCCTTCAACGGGAATGGGTGGAAGGCAAATTTATTCTAACACTGTAAACTGCACTTAAAACTTAATCTTAATCATTCACTAAACTCACAGTTTCCGTCTTCCAACATCCAGCAAAGATATGAACATATCATGGTGCTACTAACTAGTTCTTCTACAGGAGAGTATGTAGAACAGAGCTGTAGAAATCTCACTATTAGCGTATTAATTACAGAATGACTTGATTTATTAATGGTATGTGGAAAATGGTGATATCCATATTCATTTTTACTTATTTCTTTTAATGAGTGATAAATTTATGACAGTTTCACCAGAGTTCATCCTTCAGAAAAATCTAAGCACAATTTCACAATAATGCTGTTATGGAACTCAGTATATGTCATATGGAATTATTCAGCTACTAGCAGAAACTATCAAGAGAAGAAAGACAATTAATGAAACATCCTGGCAGGTTAAAACTGTGTGCCAGACCGAGACTTGAACTCGGGTTCGGGCTCAAGTTAGAATCTCGGTCCAGCTCACAGTTTTAATCTGCCAGGGAGTTTCATATCAGCGCACACTGCACTGCAGAGTGATAATTCCACTCTGGAAGGTAATTAATATTATCTTTTGTGCAAAACCCAATTTTAGCAAAAACATTCAAGTGATGGAGGTAACAGAAGAGAAACTGAGTATCATTATGCTTCAGGATTATCTATAAGTGGCAATTCAGGTATTTTTCAATAACTATTTCTGACAATGAGACTGACATGACAGTTATCAAAACATAATTTACACCTGGCCTGCCACAAACTGCAGTTTCTCAGAATGATATTTATATTAACTGTTATCCATAATGCCAATGCAATTTAATGATGGTAAATATAAGTGTGTAGTATCAGAGCAAAGTGACACATCATCTGGAAATATGAACAAAGATCAAGTATGTCTACAAGAACTTTCTGATAAATGTTCCATATATATTCACCATGAATGGTGGACAGTATGCAGGCTACATGAAAGTAAGAGCAAGTGATTTTTTTTCCTTCTTTTTTTGTGTGGGAAAGTCAAAACAATCATCACTAGTGGGCACTTAAGAGCAGCTGCAGCAAATGAAAGACTATCTTCCAAATGAAATACTGAAAGCTGAAAGATGTGTTCCCTGCTTTTTGACTTGCAAACATAGAAATTGTGGAGTCTGAAATCCCCTAGTTTCCCTTTAACATTATTCTCTGAAGGATAATATTTTCTTGCACCACATCATCATTTGGAAGATGCGACCAAAATGCATTGCATCCCTACTGGAATGAAACACTGATGCAATTGCAAAATGTGTAATTATCTTTTAAAACAAATTTCAAAGGTACAATCATAACAGCAGAACAATGCTACGAAATGGTTAATGGTATCGTGCAAAAGCTTGCAAAAATAGAAGCATGGAATATTTAACAAAGGTATGAACCTCTTGCTCAGTGACTCCAAGTTAGTGGATGTCAAATATTCTGTGCTTCAAAGTTTTCATTTACATGTGTCCAGCAAATGAGGAATTTCTGGGTGTATGATAATCATTTAAAGATACACTCTTTTTTCAATCTGGTTCCGTGATCACTGAACAGCCTATTGTCACCAAAGCATCAAAAGATTATTGCCACCATAGAAGAAGCACATAAAACTGAAGCTCACAAATGTGAATACGAAATTTTAGTTGTGGTGACATACTGATCAGTGGCATAGTCCAAGATCTAGATTAGGTTGAAAGATGAATATTTGATTGTAAGGTGAAAAGTCAATGAATGAAATGAAAGTAATTATAATTCTTGTTATAACACATATTTTACAAATACTACATTTCAATGAGTGCTTTATGTGTCATAAAGTAGACAGGTGGTATTGGTAGTTTCACTGACCCCCCACCCCACAAACATCATGGCATTTCATTGAAGAGTAGCTGAATACTTTTCTGGTTAATTTCTTTCCATAGGATTTGTATGCACATTGACAAAACATTAATAGTGGTTGCTGAAAGACTATGACCATAAAAGTTGCCAACAAACCACATCCCAGACTTTTCATAGGACAGCATGTCACATGAAAGTTCAGCCCAGAGAAAAAGTGTTCTCAGAACATGGCACATCCAATGGAAAAATGTCATGCTGAAATATTGCATACGGGGTTGTCTGAAAGAGGGAGAAGTATATCAAGGACTAAACTGTAGCAGCTGAGATTCAATTAGTCCTTAATATGTAGAGGTCAAGATAATGTGTGGTATCCAAAGTCATACCAAAACGTAACACTACATTTGCTCCTCAATAGTGCCACTACTACTACAGTAGCCACAGTAACATCTACCACTATGTGGCCATCATTATACGACAGGTTGATGTGAGATTTTAAAAAAGATTACATTTCGTCCATCCATTCAACAGCTTTAGTTTTCAAGGGCTCATTGCAGTCTAGGGCATTAATTTAATTAACAATGGAAGCCAACACAATGGCATGCCTGGAATCCATCCATTCAACAGTGGAAAGCATTGAAACATTGCAGCAATCAGCTCTGAAGACAACTCCGATGACAGAGCCATGCAATATGCGTCCTGCTGAAGTGGGGTAGCTTATGTGTCTCAGTGATACAGGTAGTCATACTGCAGGTGGACCTACATTTATGGAAAGTCTTGACTAACATATTGCTTCTGTTTTCAGCAGTTGCAGGGGCAACAGTTTGGATGGTTGAGTGACCTAGACATATGACATTATCCAATACTTTCCTCCTACATTACTACTGTGAATGGCTGAAAGCAAGGGCAAACTACGGCTATTATATTTCAGATGGGCATGCAATCTTACTGCATGGCTTAATAATTATGTCACTCTCTTGGGTAAAATATTCCGAAGGTAAAGTAGTTCCAGACTCAGATCTCATGGCAGGGAGTACTCAGGAGGATGTTCAGGGGGTACTCAGGAGGATATCATCATAAGGAAAAACAAAATTACACTTCTATGGGTTGCTGCGACGATGTTAGATTCCTTAACAGGATAAATAGGTTCAAAATTTTAAAGGGCAAATGGATAGGTAGGTTAGAGAATTTAAGAAGAGAAATGGATAGGTTGTAGTTACATACAGTGGGAATCAGTGAAGTCCAGTAGCAGGAAGAATAGTATTTCTGGTCATGTGAATACACATTAATCAGCAAAAAATCATATAAGAGTGATGCCGGTGCAAGACTAATAATGAATAAGAAAATGGAAATACAGGTGAGATTCTTTTCAGCGCCCCCTCCATCCCCTGCCTGATGATTACACAACCAGAGCCATGATGCACACAAAGCCAACAGCCACCACAGTAGTACAAGTTTACAGGCGAACAACCTTCACAAATAAAGATACTGAAAGAATCTTTAATAAGATAAAATAAATTATTCAGTTAGGTAAGGGAGATGAAGATGAAAACTTAACAGTGATAGGTTGCTGGAAAAGAAAGCAGAAATAATATGGACAGTGAGACAGCAATGAAATGGAGAGCCTCCTAGCAGAATTGCTCAGAACATAATTTAATCATTGTTAACTTGTTTTAAGAATCATGAAAGACTGTATAGGTGGATAAGACTTGGAGACACAGAAAGTTTTCTTATATATGACATAGTAACAGTAAGGCAGAGATTTAAAAACCAAATTTCAAAATGCAAAAAACAAGCAGATGAAGATTCTTGGCATAATTTATTGGTTATGACCTGCAGTTTAAAACTGGAGAAACTGTAGAGAGCTAGAAAATTAGGAGATGGGATGTGGATAAAGTGAAAGAACCAGATGATATTGAGGTTTCAACATTAGACAACTGACAAACAGGAGAAATGAACACAATAAAAGATTAATAAGTAGCTGAGGAATGAAATACTGAAGGCAGCAAAATATCAAATAGGTAAAAAGATAAAACCCGGGAGAAAACCTTGGATGACACATGACATACTGAACTGAACTGCAGAAAGAAAATATATAAAAACATAGTAAATTAAACAGATAAAAGAGAATACAAATGTCTAACAAATTAGATTTATGGACAGCACAAAATGGCAAAGCAAGGATGGGTAGAGGAGAAACGCAAGGCTCTAGATGTATGCATGACTATGGGAAGGATTTATGCTCGCTAGTGAAAAAATACTGGGAGAAAAGAGAATATCAATATGAATATTAAGAGCTCATCTGGCAAGTCCGCACCAAGCATACAAAGGAAAGGTGAAAGGAATATGTAGAAGGACTACAGAAATGAAATGACCTTGAAGACGGTATTATGAAATGACAAGAGAAAGTAGGTGAAGCTAAGGTGACAGGTATGATACTGAGAACAATTTTGAAAGAACACTGAAAGACCTTAGTGAAAACAAGGCATCTGGAGCAAATTCTTTAGAATTATTGAGATCCTTGAGAGAACATATCTTGGTAAAACTGTTCTGCCTGTTGCGCAAGATACATGAGGCAGGCAAAACATCCTTACACTGCAAGACGTATATATGACTCAAAATTCCAAAGACAGGACTTGCTGACAGTTGTGAATGTTACCAAACAATCAATTTAATATGTCCTGGTTGTAAAATTCCAACACCAATCATTAACAGCTATTAGACTTCGACCTCGTAAAAGATCAGTTATTATTCAAGAGAAATGTAGGAACATGCAAGACAATACTGATCCTATGATTTATAGTACAAAGGCACACTGAAAAATAATGTGTCTGAATTTTTTATGGGAAAACTTTTATGCAGCTGTTTAAATAAAACAAACATTATTAACATTCTACATCTTTATTCCTCATGTCTAGAAATTTATTTCTCAACATAGTGACCCTGGTAATGAACACAATTCTCCTTTACCAGTTTGTTGATAACATCACTGTAAAAAGTTTGACTTTGCTGATGGAGCCACAACCTCACCTCTCGTTGCACTGCTTCATCACTATCAGCATAAAGTACTCGAAGGGGGTCTTTACAGAAAGCGACAAAAGTTGGATTGGGTCAAGTTGGTTCTATAAGGAGGATGATCGATGACAGTGGACCCAAGAAGTCAGGTTGTTGCAGAGCTTGTGCATGGTCTGGCATTGCCATACTGAATGAGAGGGTGCACCATGTGTGGACAGTTAGAAACTCGATTACAAGTGAGTGACTCAAATGAGCAATATGGATGACATGTAATACCTCAACCGATACTGAGAACAGAATAAAAAATTCGGAGGCATTACTTTTCAGCATGCACTTGAATGACAGAAAAGGCAAAGGACTTGGAAGACAATTTGAACATGATGGATAATGTCTTGAAAACAGATTATAAGATGAACATCAACAAAAGTAAAAGAATATTAATGGAATGTATTCGAATTAAATCAGGCAATGCTGACAGAATTGTGTATATTACAAAATGGGATCGTCCAAGTGGTCAAAGGGTTTTGCTATTTGGGCAGCAAAAAAACTGACAATGGCCTAAGTTGAGAGGTTATAAAGTACAGATTGACAATGGTAAGAAAAGTATTACTGCTACAGAGAAATTTGTTAACATCACATACAGATTTGTGTGTTAAGAAAGCATAAACTTTCACAAAAGTGAGACACATGCAGTTCAGATAAAAGAATAGAAGCTTTTGAAATATGGTTTGGCGGAAGAATGTGAAGATTAGTTGGATATATTGAATAATTAATAAGAAGGCACTGAATGAATTCACTGAGAAAAGAAACATATAAAATTGTGTACAGGCAGTCAAGGCTTGACTACAGTAACCAGGTTCAAATGGATGGATGATGCTGTAATTACACAACCATGAAGAGCCTTTTGGGGTAGACTTGCAAGGAGAGCAAGTGTGTCTAAAATTATGTAAGTCTGGCTGTAACATTTAATATTAGTGCTAACTATGGAAACATTTTGAGGTAAAGATTGGGGCCAAAGAGTTAAATGAGTAAGTTAAGAGTGTCAAGAGTGAAGTTGTAAGATTTGGTAAAGATCAGTAAAGGCAAGTTGGTGATTACTGCTATGTGGTGCAACAATCAATAACATTCAGTAAGATAACTATGTCTAGGGCACTGATTCCAGAAGCAGATAATTGTTTAGCATTTGAAGTCTGTCACTTTAACAGCTTATTCTAAAGTTTTCCTCTTTACTTTCTTAGATATAGCTGCTAGGTCTAGGAGAATGGAGGAAACTTCCTGGAGAAAAATCATGGGATAGGACTAGAATATCAATTTACAGTATGTGGACAGCAGAATAATCTGTGAAAACTGTAAGGAAATGGTACAGATAGTACAAAACATAAGAACAGCTGCATCAACAATGCACTGTCTATAATGGATGATGATAATCCCATTGAGAAAGTAAAGGTAGAACTGAAATAAAAAGAGTACCGCAAATTTTATTGTCCATCTAGATTGCATATATTTTTAAGATTATAACCTATTGCAGTTGAAGTAATGCGCAAACACCTGAAAGCTACATGCATAAGCAGCGTGTTATCATCTGCAAGAGTGCGCTGAAAAAGAGCTACACTGTGAACTTCTAATACAGCCCACCACAGGCGAGTGCCTATTTAAACCCTGTCACGCTACGCTAATTTATCATGTTATTTCTTCTTGCATACGTTGTTTTATCTTATTGCATCCAGTGTAGGTCATGGTGATTGGCATACAGGTGCAGTCTAGTAAAGTTGTACTAACATTCTTGGTTGTGTTGTGTGTCCCAGTTACAACACTAGCAATGACGAGTGTAGGAGTGTTCTCCGTGCGGTTTTCAGTCTCTGGTTGGTCATCTGTTGCACCTACGATGTCTGACGTGTTACTGATGAATTTTTACGCCTGCTGATTGATCAGCAAGGGGTTCTTACTGCGACACTGCAGCATCACTGTCATTTATCTCCACAATATCTGGCTTATGATGGGTCTGTTGGAAAATGGGATGAATTCGAAAAACAATTGCGACAGCAGTTTCGCATGTGTTTGGATTGACTGTTGTTACCTCATGCCATGCTTTCTTTTTGTCTTGATTATTGCTTCGCATGTATCAACTTCTTTGCCAACCGGCCCCCTGTAGGATATGTCTTCTCTCTCTTTTGATAACATGTGCGACCCTCTTTCGAAATACTACTGTAAAGGAACACAATTCATTGCCACTCAATTTGAGTTCTATATGAATCACAAGAAAGCAGAACATTCCTATAAGACTTGGGCAGCTGAGCTTCGCGGTTTAAGCTGTCATTGTCACTTTGTAACTGATGTACATAAGGAGTTATATGCTGGCCAAGTGATTCATGCTGCAATCATTCAGTATGGTTACAGTATATTCTCAATGCACATCACAGCATTCTGCCTTGCGGGAAATGTTGTCTCCGTGACTGCAACCTTCGCAGGCCTTGGACCATCTCCACGTTGATTTTGCAGGCTCTTTCCTTAATGCATATTGGCTAACAGTAATTGACACATTCTCTTGGTTCCCGTATGTTGTTCGTTATCCATATATTTCGGCCGCTGCCACTGTGGTAGCCCTGTTGAAAACTTTTTCCATCAAAGGACTTCCAGCAATGTTGGTCTCTGATAACGGCTCTCAGTTTGTGTCACAGGAGTCTGCCTCATCTTAAAACACCTGTGAGATTCGCCACATCTTTGTCCTATCCTTCCACCTGCAGTCCAACAGTGAGGCTGAAAGATTAGTTAGGACATTCAAAATGGAAATGAAAAAGTACATGACTTGGTCCCCATCCACCATTGCCTTGGATCAACTTCTGTCTCCCTACTGTCTTTGGCAACAACAGCCCCACTGAGCTCCTCCAGGGCATCAACCCTGGACACTCCTGAATCTTGTGCAGCCTGGCCGGGAATGTCAATCCATGCAGCCATCATCCTGTTTCCCACCTGGGGGAGTGAGGGGGACAGGGGATGGTCTACGCACATGGGTTTGGTCATTGGCCAAAATAGATTCCAGTCGTCATCTCCCAATGCTGCAGCCACCGTCTCTGCCACATCCATACGGAGGAGGACCTCTGTGCACCTCATTATGACCAGTTGTGCCTGGACAACCCCCACCCAGGACATCGACATCGCCACGTTAGTCTGCATTGCTTGAGGGATCACCTGATGTGGCTGGGTCCCTGCCATGACATACAAGGGGTCCTCCATGACCAGTGGACGAACCTGGCACAGCTTCCCAATACTGTTACTAGTACCATTGCAGCCATCCATACTGAAGCTGTCTTCTCTGCCTCAGCCACCAGCTGCAGGGGCAGGGGCACCAACACCACCACCACCACCACCACCACCACCACCACCACCAGGCCTTGGACCTGACGTGGAGATGGAGCTCACACTGACGTCACCCGTCCTACCTTATGGACTGACATGAGAAGGTGGACTGCAATGCTGCTCGGCATATGCCCCATTATCAGCATGTCATCTCAGTAGGAGACTTATGGAGGAAGACACCATGGACATCCTGCAAATCTGAGCTGATCCCCAAGGGAAGAGGAATGAAATAATGTGCAGACATTTGAAAGCCACGCACTTTAGCAGTGTGTCGACATCTGCGAGAGTGCACCACAAAAGAGCAATACTGTGAACTTCCGACAGAGCCCATCACATGCAAGTGCCTATTTAAACCTTGCCACACTATGCTCATGTTCAGTTATCATGTTGTTACTGCTTGCATACCTTACCTTATCGTATTGTTTCAGTATATGTCACAGTGAATTGCATACAGGCAACAGTCTAATAAAGTTGTACTAACATTCTTAGTTGTGTTGTGTGTCCTAGTTAAAACAGTGTTTCAATCAAACCATCCACAGACCTGAACATGTGACAGATACACGAGTAATCTGTCAAATTCTGTAAGCAAATCCTGCATGCTATGTGATAAAAAATATAATGAATAAATATATTTCAGTTAAAATAACACCTTTTGGAAGATGCACTGTCATTTTATAGGAATCATAAATAGTTAGTGGAAAATTCCAATTATATTTGCCTTTATGCTCTATCTTGATTGTAATCCCAAATATTACACTTTGTAAACAGTTCACACCAGTATATAAATTAATTCCAGTTTTTTTATCTGAGGAGACATCAGGAAAGTTTGACAACAATATCCCAATTTTAGACACAGAACTTAGAATTCTTTGTTGAGGAAATGAAATACCTTCCACTGGAGTCTATGATAGGTAACACACAATAGTCACCTTAACTTACTCTGAATAACTTATTTTCACAATAAAAATCAAAGGAATATTTAAATGAAAAGATTTTGATTAAATTCTTGTTAACATAACCCTGAAGGTCATCTCAGAAAGATGAGCTCAAAAAACTGCCTTTGAGAAAGATGAAGTTCCTAACACTGATGTACAGGTTCCTAGTCTCTTAGGTGAGTAGTAACCTTTTCCTGGACTCTTACTTCAGGATTATGAACCCACAACAAGTATAACCACTGTAAGGTTTACAGACTACAACTCTTTCCACATTTCCTGTTAAAACACAGTAACACTTCAGTCACATTAATAGTTACACAAATGTGTACATATACCTCTGCTACATACTGGGTGAAACCAAACTCCAACAAAATTTCGGATGTTTTTCAGGCATATTTTCTGAGTATTTTGTTACAAGGGAGCCATAGTCTCTGGTGACTCACCACAGAATAATTACAGTCCATTTGATTTTCTACCCCCACTTACTTTTGTATCTTATTTCAATGAAAACATCAGCAACATCAGCACAACAGTGCAAATGTCTACAGAATGTGCTGTGTGTATCGTATGGAGATACACTTGTTCCATTTACTCATTGTACATGCCACTGACAACAGCATTGCTCACTTTACTCTTTGCTCTCAACCATAAGTTATGTACTGCTCGGTTGTCGAAGGTTTCTTTTTCTGATATTGTTAGTTGTATGGTAACACAGCAACATGGAACTTAAAAGTAGACACTCCAGACATCTAAAAATAGGCTGTGCTGAGTAAAAAGACACCAGAAAAATAACCTAGGTATAGTAATTAAGCTGCAACATAAAATGCTCTTAAAATATAAATCCTTCGCAAGGAGCAAATTTTAATAAACAGTAGCCCAGAATACTTATTAAATACTTTATACTTACAGTGTATTCTGAAATCCACATAATTTGGAAAAGGAAGCACATGTAAAAGAAACACTCAATTAGTAAAAATGCCCAGAAAGTATTTCAACTCTATGGAGGCTATGATCAAGAAAGTTAACAGCAAAGAAATCTACCTGTAATTGTGAATGGGTAGTAATTCCATGCTTTCTCTGTCACGTAGAATACTCGTGGTATCAATGACTGAACCCAGTATGGAAGTCTACTACAAAAGAAAAAAAGACAAAGCTTAAAAATATGTAAAAGCTTCCAACTAATGAAAGATTTTTGTACACTTGTTCATCAGACTACGAAAGCACCCACTTCACTTACTTTCAAACCTGTAATAATATCACTATTTGAAGCAAAAGCATAATAAACCAAGTACATACTGCACTGATAATAATTTACTAACATAACAGTATAAACACTATTTAAAATGTTATCCAATAAATGGAATCCCTTCTCGTTCAAAAGTGATAAAGCAATTGGTTCTGGAAAAACAAAATTCATCAAAAAACAAGATAAGCCTACTATTAACATCTGCAAAATGACCATCGCTAATGTTTCAAATAATTGGAGAAAATACCAGGGAACCAAAGCAAACAGAGTAATGGCCTTCAACACAAGAACATACTGTTTCAGAAGAAACACAATGAACTTAACACAAATTACGAGGGCAGTTCAATAAGTAATGCAACACATTTTTTTTCTTGGCCAATTTTGGTTGAAAAAACCAGAAATTTCTTGTGAAATATTTTCAAACATTCCCGCTTCGTCTCGTATAGTTTCATTGACTTCCGACAGGTGGCAGCGCTGTACGGAGCTGTTAAAATGGCGTCTGTAACGGACGTGCGTTGCAAACAACGGGCAGTGATCGAGTTTCTTTTGGCGGAAAACCAGGGCATCTCAGATATTCATAGGCGCTTGCAGAATGTCTACGGTGATCTGGCAGTGGACAAAAGCACGGTGAGTCGTTGGGCAAAGCGTGTGTCATCATCGCCGCAAGGTCAAGCAAGACTGTCTGATCTCCTGTGTGCGGGCCGGCCGTGCACAGCTGTGACTCCTGCAATGGCGGAGCGTGCGAACACACTCGTTCGAGATGATCGACGGATCACCATCAAACAACTCAGTGCTCAACTTGACATCTCTGTTGGTAGTGCTGTCACAATTGTTCACCAGTTGGGATATTCAAAGGTTTGTTCCCACTGGGTCCCTCGTTGTCTAACCGAACGCCATAAAGAACAAAGGAGAACCATCTGTGCGGAATTGCTTGCTCGTTATGTGGCTGAGGGTGACAATTTCTTGTCAAAGATTGTTACAGGCGATGAAACATGGGTTCATCACTTCGAACCTGAAACAAAACGGCAATCAATGGAGTGGCGCCACACCCACTCCCCTACCAAGAAAAAGTTTAAAGCCATACCCTCAGCCGGTAAAGTCATGGTTACAGTCTTCTGGGATGCTGAAGGGGTTATTCTGTTCCACGTCCTTCCCCATGGTCAAACGATCAACTCTGAAGTGTATTGTGCTACTCTTCAGAAATTGAAGAAACGACTTCAGCTTGTTCATAGGCACAAAAATCTGAACGAACTTCTCCTTCTTCATGACAATGCAAGACCTCACACAAGTCTTCGCACCCGAGAGGAGCTCACAAAACTTCAGTGGACTGTTCTTCCTCATGCACCCTACAGCCCCGATCTCGCACCGTCGGATTTCCATATGTTTGGCCCAATGAAGGACGCAATCCGTGGGAGGCACTACGCGGATGATGAAGAAGTTATTGATGCAGTACGACGTTGGCTCCAACATCGACCAGTGGAATGGTACCGTGCAGGCATACAGGCCCTCATTTCAAGGTGGCATAAGGCCGTAGCATTGAATGGAGATTACGTTGAAAAATAGTGTTGTGTAGCTAAAAGATTGGGGAATAACCTGGTGTATTTCAATGCTGAATAAAACAACTCCTGTTTTAGAAAAAAAATGTGTTGCATTACTTATTGAACTGCCCTCGTATTAAAAAAAAAAAAAAATTCAGCAACAGTCCTTGAATTAGGTTTAGTTTATCACATGGACCAAGATGTGAAGATTGGGCGGCCAGTAGAACACCACTTTAGGAGACGTGAGTAGGACCTTGGATAGGATGTCCCTCATTTCAATGCAAGATGAGGGATAATCAAGGCTCTTTCCTGTCCAGAGTGATAGTGGGTGATGAGGGGGACACTCTTTTGTAGCGGTTTCTTGGGGGTGGTGGGAGAAGTGGGGGCAGTAGGAGGATATGGAATGGGAGATTTGTTTATGGATTAAGTTTAAGGGGTACTGCCTTCAGCATTCTGGGGAAGGGAGTTCTCATCACTTTCAGATACATTGTCCACATGTGGCTAGGTCATATGGGTGGGATTTTTTGGTGTGGAAAGGATGGCAGTTGTCAAAATGCAGATACTGTTGGTGGTTAGTTGGTTTAATGTGGAACCAATGGTCTTTGTAGTCTGGTCCCTTCAACCCCCACATTTTAATGTGGACACAAGTGTTGGTAGAGCCATCAGAGAGATAGAGGTCAACATTCAGGAAGGAGGAAGGACTACCATATTGTGCATCAAAACACATTTTAACCCTTACACATCTGCACCTGCCATCCAAGAACAAGTAATGCATTTCCTGCAACATTCTGTCATCCTGCACCATTAGTCAGAGACTAGCAGCAGCCAGATGAGGGAAACGTTCCATGCATAGGCTGCCATTAACACCACAGCACAAACAGCTGTGTTTGGAGTGGTGCCGTGTCTGCAAGGCAAGGACTGCTTGTAACACCATAGCTTACACACTACATACTCTTTGTTGATTCATTTAGCTTTCTATTTTGTTCAACAACCCATCATTGAACTTCTGTAATTAGTGTACGATTAATTCGATACTGTAATGAAGTGTCATTTCTGTAATATGCACAATATGAGCAAATGATCTTTTGTTTTCCTATATAATCTCTTTGGTTACCTTTAAAATTAAATAATTTTATTTAAATAATTTTGTGTAGAACTACCAATATATGCAAATGTTCTGTTTTATTTAAAATGTTTGTTTGCTGTTATGTAAACTGCTGACCTTCACTATGGGTTTCTAGTTATTTTGTATGTAAAAGGTGTTGTGGTTCCCCTCGGGAATGGAGCTGTGTAGCACGCGCAAATTGTGGTTGGCCTAGGTAGAAAAGGTGGAACAAAGAGTCAGTCAGGGATGAGGCTACCAAACTGTCAACTGCTCATGTAAAAGTTGTATATTGAGCTGGTGCCGAGAGAGGCTTTCCGTGCCGCTTTTTAATGCCTCGGATGGATGGATAAAGAGCTGGAACTATTCTGGAATTGGTATCTATCATCGCCACCAAGAAATGACAGAGTCCAGCAATTCTACCTGCAAATCCACCTACCGACATGCAATCGTCACCACACTGCACAATCACTGTAATGGAACTCTATAGTAATGTACAGTGAAGGATCAGCTCATAGGATGTTATAGTGCACCCAAATATAAGGTAAAATTTGACTGAACTCTTGTACCTACCGTGATTTATCCTCAGTCACATATCCATTTAGGGTTCCTCCCACGCTAAAATGTTTACTGAGTGTCCTTTATTGAAGGCATATTAAAATTAATATTGTTTGTTGACAGGATCTTACAAATATCTCAAATTTGTGTTTCACTGTAGTAAAAGTTGAAAACTGCAATTGTGGACAGTTATATACTCATGCTTGCTAAGCACTTGTTTCTCTTGCGTATTAAAAGTGCATACTAATGGTGTAACAGGGTCAACAGTTTGTCTATTGTGCTCATGCTAGATAACGAATAATAGAAAGGCCACTATCTATGAAAATAGTAACTTCTTTATTCAAAAGACAGTGAGAAGTAATTTGTTAGTGAAATCCAATTAATTTTCATTCTAAGTAGAAAGGTGTTTAGTAGTGAGAGACTTAATCTATGCACAGTAACTAAATTTGCTGTGAACCATGTCCATATTTCATATCAGATAGGAATTTGTTTGAAAAGTAATACTAAACCTATGTCCAATTTACGATTCTACAGTGAATATTAAGGGTAATGTTATTGAGATCATTCAGTTTGACCAAGTCCTCATGATAAAAGTGTGTTTTGTTATCTGTTATGTTTATGCAAATAGTTTGTTCTGATCTGTTAGCTCCAACCTTAATGTGAACATACTGTATTCAAGTGCCAGAGTTCATTGCGCTCATGTGTGGCAAAGTATAGGTTGTGTTTGTCTGTTAAAGTTACTCATACCTATTTTCTTGAACAAGATTGTCATTCATTCTCTTGCCTAATTAGGCTGGTGGCCATTTGCTTTATTCGTTGAACAGTGTAGACAGGTAAAATATTGTTTGTTACTGTTTAAATATTTACGTAATTCTGACTTTCACTTCCGATAAGCCACCTAACACAGTCTACATAACAAAATTCCTCTCAGAGGGTAACACTGCTCTGCTTCTTTATACTATAATTGCTTGAATAAAAATAATTTCATTATACGAACTGCCTCCAGCTTTAAGGTTATGGTATAGCAGTAGCAGATGGAAGTGTTATATGCTGATGACTGGCAACGCATAATGTTCACGGACAATTTGCAGTTCTACATTACCCCGGATGACCATCATCAACAAGTATGGTTATGACTTGGGGAGAAGTCTCATTTTTCCAATGTTTAGGAGAGGCAATGGAGTTACTCCTGGTGTCATAGTGTAGCAAGCCATCACACACGACTTCATGTCACAGCATTACATCATAGACGTCCTTCTTGCTCATGTGTTACTTCTTGTGCAACAGTATCACTGTCATATTTTGCAGTAGGACAATCATCCTCCACACAAGGCTCATGCCTATGTGAACTATCCGCGTGTTGTTGAGATATTCCCATGGCCAGCAAGATCCATGTGTGGCAAACAAAATACAAGCTAACTGAATCCTGCCCTATACCTATGACAGACTGGAGACTTCCTTACAGATTGAATACAGTACATCTTTCTTGTGGTGAGAAATCTTCCAATGTGTAACAGTTTCAGCGGAAACACAAAAGGAGTCTTATAAGATCATTACTATTTACGGTGTGTGTAAGTGCTGTAGTAGATAATGTCACAAGCTCCACAAGGCTGTTTGCTTCTGACACCATTGTATATTAGGGAGCTGCGACAGAAAAAAATGTTAGTGAACTGTATGAAGAGTCACAAAAAGATAGTTAGCACAGGTGCTCAAAATAAAAGAAAATGTAACAAATTACACATAAGAAAGTAGGAAGAACCATTAGCATTTGATTTCATAGCTGGCAATCAATCACAGGAAACAGTTACAACAACAGAATATCCCAAAGTATGTGACCAGTAGAACCTAAATTGAAACAACCATATGAAACTAACTGAATGAAAAGCAGATGCCAGAGAGATTGAGTGGTAGGATCCAACAGAAATGTAATTCACCCACAGAGTAGTACCTGCAAAAGTCTCAGTGAATTGGTTCTTGCCTGCCATTCATCATTCTGAGACACTTATAAGGTAAGATTGATAGAGGAGATACACAGAAGAGTGGCAAGTTTGTCATGGGTTCATCTAGTAAGCAAGAGTGTGCCATGGGTGGTTACTGTGGTTTCTGAGAGCATGCCTTCATGAATCAGGGAAATTCAAACTTATAAGGAAACTTATCAACAGTCACTCCTCACACAAACAATTCATGATGGAACAGAAAAGGGGTAAAATGATATCGGAATCAAAAGTACTCCCCACCACTCGCCAAAATGTGGTTTACTAAGTGTAATTTAATTACCTTTGTGCCACAGCTAAACCACTAGATGCAGAGTAGAATTTAAAAAATCCACACTACTAACTAGGTAACTTTGATTCCTACAACATCAACATTTACATCTAAATACATACTCGCAAGCCATTGTACAGTATGTGGCAGACAGTCCTTGAAGGGAAAATTATATTAGTGCTTAAGTAAAAAGGTGGCTCATCGAAGCATTCTGTACAGAAAGGGAGGGACAATACTTCACACAACATCACCAGTTTGCCCTCTATATGATTCCATTTCAGCACTAGTCAAACAGTTGTTCCGGAAGCATGGACATCTCATTTTATTGGATAACTCTTGAAATCTACAATTTTAAACATACTTTTTTCTCTGATGAGTAGTCTAATCTGCACTAATGCCAGCTCTACGGAATCTATTAACTTTGTGCCTATGTTGTTTTGTAATCCCTATTTCAAAAGGAACGTACGCAAACTTAGAGACACTGACAACCAATAAAAATTCCAGTCTGGTTTGCAATGACTTGTGGGGGATTCTACTCCTCAATATCCAAGTGATATCACAAAAATTTCCTGGTTTGTAAAGCAGCAGCTTTAATGGTTTACATGGAGTGGATGCTGACATTATCAATTACAATAACTGCAACATAGAGGGAGGTATGGAAAACAGTAGTTAGGAAATATTTCATGTTGTTTTAGCATGGTAAACCTCCATCATTACATATACAGGGTGTGTCACAATTCATGTTACACACTTTTAGAGGTTGTAGAGATGACTTAAATACCAACTTTTACACAGGAACCCATGTCCAAAAAGGGCATCCAACAATGCTACAGAGGAAGAAAGTTATAGTCACCAGTGCCTGTGAATGTATGTACAGGACAATTCCGTGACGATGTTACAAACTTTCCAGGACGATGGTGATGGACAAATGTATCAACTTGAGGCAAAAGTTCCTTACAAGAAACAAATGAGTTGAAAGTTATAAGTGAAAACCATTCTGATACTTCCGACAGTGGAATACATGTAGCGGTACTGTTGTTGCTAAGAATGTTGGACATGCAACTTTCAGAGGTGGTAGTATGGACTAAGACAAGGAAAAAGTATCCAGTACACATGGGCTCTAAAATGCACACCTCAGGACCTACAAGCACTTGTTCATCTTCGCTACTGTAAAACATAGCTTCTCTTTTGAAAAAGTGCTCATGGGCACGCATTTTAGAGCTCACGCTTACTAGATAATTTTTCTTGTTTTCATCCATACTACCACCACAGAAAATTGTCTACCCTACGATCTTAGCAACAACAGTGCCATATATGTAATATACTGACAGAGATCAGAACAGTTTTCACTTATAGCTTTTAACTCATTTAATTCTGGTGCAGGAACCCTTACCTCAAATTGATACATTTGTCCTTGTCCATTATCCTTTAAAGTTTGTATCATCATCACGGAATCATCCTGTGTATACGAGGTCTGTCTAAAAAAGTATCCAACCTTTGATTTTCCCACGCAAAATAGAGACGATAGTGCAGCACCACAGTAAAGGAAGAGACCTTTATGTGCATGCATGAATTTTGTCCCCACCTTCCAGCGTATCAGTCGCTGTCAGATGCAGTGGGTGTAACACAAATTAAGGAGTGGTTCAACCGATTCAAAAATGGCTGCACATCAGTGGAGAGTGACCAGCATTCTGGCAGGCCCCAAGCTGCTCGGAGTGCAGCTATTGTTGAGAGGGTGCAAAATTTGGTGATGGCTGATCGTCGTTTGGCCGTGCGGGAGACTTCCCAAGAGGTTGGGGCGAGTAAAGATTCTGCACATGCAATTTTGCATTATGATTTGAACATGCACCGAGTGGCTATGAAATTCGCACCCAAGTTGTTGTCACTGGAACAAAAAAATCTCCTTTTTGACGTTGCACAGGGCCTTCTGGACACCACCAACACTGATCCTGGATTTCTGAACACGTGATAAATGGAGATGAGTCATGGGCATACGGGTAGGACCCAGAAACAAAAAGACCATTATCGCAATAGAAGCATCCCGAGTCTTCAAGACCGAAGAAAGTGCGGCAGGCGCGAAGCAAAATCAAGGTGCTGCTGACTGTCTTCTTTGACATCCGTGGGATTGTGCATCACGAATATGCACTGGGAGGACAAACAGTGACAAAGCAGTACTATCAAGATGTTCTTTGGGGACTCCATGACGCAAATCAGCGCAAAAGACTGTGGACAGCAAAACACTGGTAACTGCATCATGACAACACCCCCGCACATTCATCCCCACTTGATCCAAAATTTCTGGGCCAAACATGGAGTCACAGTCATTCATCAATCTCCCTACTCTCCAGACACGGCTCCTTGCGACTTCTGGTTGTTTCCAACATTGAAGACGCCACTGAAAGGATCCCATTTTGAGAGTAGAGAAGAGATAATGTGGAACACGACAACGGAGCTGAACACCATCTCAAAAGAAGACTTCCAGAGGTGTTTCCAGCAGTGGAAGGATCAGTGGGCTGAGTGCAAGCACAAGGGGCCTACTTTGAAGAGGATTAGGGTCCTAACCTCGTCAGGTATTCGAAATATTTTTTCTGGCCAAATGTAGGACAGGCTTCATACATAAATTTACAGGGGCCAGCTGTAACATCTTTGGATGACATTTCTGGGCATGGATTCCTATGTCAAACCTGCTCTACTACATCCCCTCTACAATTTCCAAAAGTGTATAACATGAATTGTGAAACACCCTGTACAAGCATACTCCAATACATACACACACACATGCTTTATTAATGTAATAAATGCCAGATGTGCTATCACAGATTTCTGTCATTCTCCCTTGCACCCAAAATATAACTCCTGTCCAATGCTAATTTCCTCCCACTGGTTATTCTAAGACAAGTGGAATCTATGCCTTTTAATATTCTGAACACGATTTGTCAGCTTCTGTTGAGATCCACAACTTCTTTCATTCATTCATGAAATTGAGATATCTGCAGTTGGGTATTCATTTCTAATATTCAGAGCACACCAAGCAACATGCAGCTGGTAGAGTTACACTACTGACTGCAGCATTAACTAGTATACTGCCTCTTGCTACTATGATTCTCCCAGAACCCACTTCCTTACCCACACAGGACTCTAGAGATATTCTGTCCTATTTCATTCACATCCTCAGCAAAGGAAAAATGATTGCATATGGAACCCATGTACACAACCTATTCTTAGACAGTGGCAAAACTGTCCAACAGTCTTCCTCAAATGCTGGTTATCTGATCTTACAAAATAGGATTGTGGATCCTTCTTCCAAAGATTCCCACAAAAGCTACCCAAGCATCTCTTTTACACTTACGTGTGGGTTGTATGGACCTGATGACCTGTCCTCCCCTTGGTAGAATAATCTCTATCTCATATAAGCCAAGATAATGAGGGGGTGGTGGAGGAGTAACACATCAAATGCCTTGATCCAAGTGCCTAGGTGATACTGCAATTTAAGAGCCTCTATCCATATTTAGAGTAAAGATTGCAGCTGACTGTGATGTGTATGGGACAAGGCTATCATCAACACAGCTCACAGAGCAACAACAGCTACCCTTTGTGTTGGTGTTGGAGCACAGAGACGTTTCATCCTATTTGAAGACAACAGTTGCCCAACTGACAGCAGAAATGAAACTGATGCACACTGATGTTTTAGGAATCAGTGAGATTCAATGGCTAGAAGAAGGAGGATTTCTGAGGTCACAGGATTATTCATGCTAGGTCAGATAGTGAAAGAGTAGGTGTACAAAATGATATTGAACAGGGGACATGGCACTGGAGTAGACAATTATCTGTAGCAAACAGTATGAATGTTGATGGTGAAACTGAATGTATATCCAAAAGACGTTACTATCACATTGTTATGCATGCCAACCACATATGCAGATGACAATGAAAGTGAAAAATTTCATAATATTAATGAATTCATAAAATATGTCCAAGGGATGAGAATTTAATCGTAATGGGAGACTGAAATGCAGTTGACAGTAAAAGTAGTGGACAGAACACAATATGACAGTACAGTCTCAGCAAGCAAAATGGTAATAGAAGCCTGAGCTGGCCTCAAGTTTGTCATTGCAAGTACACTTTTTGAAATCTTTTGGAGAGGCAGTATCTGTCTGGAAATCAAAGTAATCAGATTGACTACATTACCTCCCCAATTGACATTATACGCTTATTACAAATCAGGTCAGCGAATTTCTGTACATTGTGTAAAATGTAAATTTGACAGAAAGCTCTGGCGACACAGCTTCGCTTCATGCACTCTGTCACTGCTGCCAATCTTTCTGCTTTACAGTGTGTGTGTGTGTGGGGGGGGGGGGGGGGGGGGGTGAAGTATATAAATAAGTAATATAGTTGTGTCACAACTGTGTCATGTCATCTTTGAACACAAAAGTCTTTAAAATGTTCTATTTCCATGTGACATCTATGTCATAGCACATCATATGCACAAAAAGTATATTTTCAGCACTTCACAAAATGCTTTAATCCCTACTCCTGTTGCTGATGGAACATTCCCCCCTCTCCATTCAGTAGGTGAGCTCATTTTAAGTGTGTTAGTGTGGTGCGTGGCTGCGCTGGCTATTGGGTGACTTAACAAGTTGCCAGCCAGGAACGGGCAACATTTTCTCACTCATGATCATGCATATTCTTCAGGACTCTGAATTTATCAGGTTCATGATTGATAATGTTGCTGAATACAGTGCAAAAAGATGAGACTGAGTTCGAAGTGCCACAAAAATAGATGGTGGCTGGGCCCCTTTGTTATGTATTGGCTTGGTCAGGAACACATTGCATTGACTGTCTTGTTTTTCCACTACCACTGCAACCCAGCAGTAGTTGCATCGTAATTGTGTGGTGAAGCTATAAGTTGCAAGTTGTGTTGGCAACACCGATTGCAGATTATGTCAGCACTACCTCTCTCACATCTCCTCTCTCCAAAATGGCCTAAAATATTCCCTTAATTCTGCCACCACCTGTGGTGCAAACCTTCTGTCTTTTGAGCCACTTAAACTTCATCAGGCACATCAAATGTCAACAGGAAGAAAACGAGATGAAGTCAAGCGAGGCGTCGAAAAAGAACTTAAAAGTAGATGTAAGCCTTACTAGGAAGAAATGCACACTACTGGCCATTAAAATTGCTACACCACAAAGATGACGTGCTACAGACGCGAAATTTAAACAACAGGAAGAAGACGCTGTGATATGCAAATGATTAGCTTTTCAGAGCATTCACACAAGGTTGGCGTCGGTGGCGACACCTGCAACGTGCTGACATGAGGAAAGTTAACAACCGATTTCTCATACACAAACAGCAGTTGACCGGTGTTGCCTGGTGAAACGTTGTTGTGATGCCTCATGTAAGGAGGAGAAATGTGTACCATCACGTTTCCACCTTTGATAAACGTCGGATTGTAGCCTATCGCAATTGCGGTTTATCGTATCGCGACATTGCTGCTCGCGTTCGTCGAGATCCACTGACTATTAGCAGAATACGGAATCGGTGGATTCAGCAGGGTAATACAGAAAGCGGTGCTGGTTCCCAAAGGCCTCATATCACTAGCAGTCGAGATGACAGGCATCTTATCCGCATGGCTGTAACGAATCGTGCAGCCATGTCTCGATCCCTGAGTCAACAGATGGGGATGTTTGCAAGACAACAACCATCTGCACGAACAGTTCGACGATGTTTGCAGCAGCATGGACTATCAGCTCAGAGACCATGGCTGCGGTTACCCTTGACGCTGCATGACAGACAGGAGCGCCTGCGATGGTGTACTCAATGACGAACCTGGGTGCACGAATGGCAAAACGTCATTTTTTCGGATGAATCCAGGTTCTGTTTACAGCATCATGATGGTTGCACCCGTGTTTGGCGACATCACGGTGAACGCACATTCGAAACGAGTATTCGTCATCACCATACTGGCGTATCACCTGGCGTGATGGCATGGGGTGCCATTGGTTACACGTCTCGGTCACCTCTTGTTTGCATTGACGGCACTTTGAACAGTGGAAGTTAGATTCCAGATGTGTTACGACCCGTGGCTCTACCCTTCATTCGATCCCTGCGAAACCCTACATTTCAGCAGGATAATGCACGACCGCATGTTGCAGGTCCTGTATGGGCCTTTCTGGATACAGAAAATGTTCGACTGCTGCCCTGGTCAGCACATTCTCCAGATCTCTCACCAATTAAAAACGTCTGGTTAATGGTGGGCGAGCAACTGGCTCGTCACAATATGCCATTTGTGGTGTCACCGCCAGACACCACACCTGCTAGGTAGTAGCTTTTAAATCGGCCGCGGTCCATTAGTATACGTCAGACCCGCGTGTCGCCACTATCAGTGATTGCAGACCGAGCGCCACCACACGGCAGGTCTAGAGAGACTTACTAGCACTCGCCCCAGTTGTACGGACGACTTAGCTAGCGATGCAACACTGACGAAGCCTCGTTTATTTGCAGAGAAGATAGTTAGAATAGCCTTCAGCTAAGTCAATGGCTACGACCTAGCAAGGCGCCATAGCAATTGATAGTTATCGTATGAAGCATGTCTCATCAAGAACGATGTATACAAATGATGGATTAAAGTTAAGTATTCCAGCAGCTACGTACTTTTCTTTATAGCATTCATTACGTATCCTGTTTCAGACCTCACGCCAGCCTGCGTGAGTTTAAGCGCGTGCCTTTCGGCTACTTCTGAGTGGTGTGGCTGTCTTGCTACGCCACTACACCATTCACTACTCTTGATGAACTGTGGTATCGTGTTGAAGCTGTATGGGCAGCTGTACCTGTACATGCCATCCAAGCTCTGTTTGACTCAATGCCCAGGCATATCAAGGCCGTTATACAACCAGAGGTGGTTATTCTGGGTACTGATTTCTCAGGATCTATGCAGCCAAATTGCGTGAAAATGTAATCACATGTCAGTTCTAGTATAATATATTTGTCCAATGATTACCCGTTTATCATCTGCATTTCTTCTTGGTATAGCAATTTTAATGGCCAGTAGTGTACAATGGCTAATTTTGATCTCATGGGTTTTCCACAGGGGCTACAAACTTAAGGTGCAGAATCATGAAAAACGTAAAATCGGAGAATGTAAAATCAGAGTTCCACTGTATTAAGTATTTTAAAGTTTGTGATTTATGAAACTCAATAAAATTTAATTTCAATGTTAGGTTAAAAACACAGAACTCAGTGAGGTTTTATGAAACACCTGAAATTCCCCGAGATTTCCCTAACAGTTCCAGGTAAAATGTAATTTGTTGAGAATTCCAGATTTTCCAGAAGAATCGCCCTCCTGCATAAGAGTTACCCAGATGCTGACATTGATAGTGACAATAACACAGTACCAATTAAATGCTGCTTAAATTCAGAACACTACAAAGTTGAGACTTAGGCAAGATGAAGGATCTAAACACTCCAACCATCTTGAAAGAATGTGACAAAAGAAGTAGGAAGACCTCAAGGAATGATTGGTGTAAAAAACTAATGGGAGAGTGTAGCAAAAACAGTCAAGACGTACTAGGATTGAAAAAGGCAGAACAAAAACAGCCATGGACAACAAATGAGCAACTGGAATTAACACAGAAACAATTAGGTTACTTTGAACTGCAATTATCTAGAAATGTATAAAAGCTGAAAAAGAATGAATGTAACAAAAATGTCACACTATAGAAGTCAACTTGAAACATGTTACAGTAAAATCTGCCACACACTTCATAGCGTCACTTTAGGGAGCACAGAACATGCAGCATAATTGTCAGAGATAACATAGGAAACAGAAAATACAGCAAGACAATACAAAAAAATACCTGGAGAAACTTCATGGTTGCCCAGAAGAAATTAGGCGAAATGAAAATGAGGACACAGTGCAAGAAGATGACTATACTTCTCTCAGTTTCAAAAAGCTCTGGATGAACAGAAGGGACAATTTCAGAGTACTGATGCAATGCTGACAGAGCTCTATATACAGGGCTCAGGCTAAACAGTGGAGCAGGAACAATACAAGCTCATGAATGAAAACTGTGTACCTGGGGAAGTTCTACCAGATTCTGGAAACAAAATAATTTTACACACTCAAAGAACGCAAGAGTGGATGGATGTGAAAATTACCACACACTCAGTCTAATGTCATTTGCATCAAAAATACAGAAGATAACTTCCTCAAAGAATGGAAAGGAAACTTTGAAGTACATTTGGAGTTGACCAGCCTCAATAGGAATATATAAAGCAGACAGTTGACAATGCAGCATGCAGCAGTTATGGTTATGTGATAAGGATGATTATCAAATGACAGAAATATAAAACTGCTCAAGAACAACTGCAAGATCAGCTAATTTTGACACAGCATTCTTGGAAAGTAAGCTGAATCAGTAAAAGAAACTTGACACACACATGCTAGTACAACAAATTAGAAAGTACTGTATACTGTACCAGTGCTTGGAGTTCTCATCAAGTAGGCATGACAGCATACATCGAATGAATTCATACACATACTGCTAAGATTGTAACAGATCAGTACAGTCCATATGAAGCTGTAAAACAGATGGTCTGAGAATTCAAATGAGAACACCACTGGATATATGCAGAGTGCCGATATTTGAAAGAAGACCAGAAAAAAATTCTGCACCCTCCATGGTTTATCGCACATAGGAACTGTGAGAACATGTACTGAGACATATCAGCATAGAAACTAATTTTTTCCCTCACACCAAACACAAATTGAATAGGATAGAAAATTATCAACACCGTTACGAAATATCCTCTATCAAAAGTATTATTCAGTGGCTTCCACAGCATATGTTAAGGTGCAGAAGGTAAGACGTCCAAAATGTTTCCCTTAAAAGTGGACTGTTTGACTAATTTTATGAGGCAGTTGTCTGATAATGTGTTCAGAACTACTTCTGAAGGCTTTGTCACAGATGACAAATGTATCCACAGCTTCATCAATCAAAACTTGGTAAATTAAATTCACCCTTATTATTAACATCATAAGATCAGAAAAATATCTGATTATATGGTGTTCATAATAAGGGTGAAATTAAATTTTCTCTGCCATCAAATTTAGATTTGATTATCTCTGAATGAGGCTACAATTGTTGTGGTTCAGTCTGACAGCAGGGGGGGGGGAAAAAAAAAAAAAAAAAAAAAAAAAAAAAAAAAAAAAAAAAAAAAAAAAATTATGAATCCAAGTCTGACATCACCACTACTTACTTCTGCCTGTATGAGCTTAGTCAGTTTTACTTTGAACCTCACTACATTTAATGTTTTTGCTATGAACAATCCACTGCCTGCATTAGGATAAAGAGAATTAAAGTTCGACTTCCCTAGAAGTCAGGATCATTAGTTTGAGAATAAGTGCAGGTCAGGAGAGAGGAGGAAGGGGGGGGGGGGGGAGACACAGTACAGAGTTTTTATTCATTACAGAACACTCATACACTTCTAGACATGGTTTCCACTTATCCAAGTTGGCTATGGAGCGTACCACAATTGTAGCAGAATCAAATTACTCTTCACAATCTTCAACAATAGCTGAACAACCTGCTTCCTAGAGCATTGTGTGGATACACAGACACGATATGTGGTATCTGTATGCTTTTGCCGTGCCTTAATGATCACTTTCACAGGGACTTTGTCGTCTACACCGCGAGATGACATCCATGTGTATGTTTCACCATTTCACAGAGGTAGAAGGAAAAGTAGCCTGCAGAAGGAAGCTTTGTCAATTAATTGAGTGCATTAGGTTTACATAAAAAGGAAATGCTACTGCCAGGTCTGGCTATTCAAAGTCTTAATCCTGTGGATTTCAATAGGCTAAAGCCAGAAACAACAATCATCCTTATTTTTCACTGTTGGTATGGCCTGGCAGGAGTCAGCGATTGATGTTTTTAAACAGTAAACCACATGTCCTAAGTCATCAGCTGAAACCATTTCTAAATAATTAGGACTTTGGGGGAGAAGGCTTTGGGTGATGAAAGCTACTGATAATGAAGTTGTGTTTCTTCATTTGTCTCAGATACAATAGTGATTAGGCTCACTCTGCAATTTTCTATGTGTATGTCATACCTGGATGTGCACTGAATGGCTACCATTATTTCTCTTATCGAAACTATTCACAAGAAATGTTGTATGATGTCACACGTGTATTGCATAATTTACAGCTCAGCAAAGCTAATGGTTTCTGGGACAAAGCAACTCAAAAATATTATAACAATGAGCTTCTTACTCGAAGCAATACTAAGATATGATTTTTGGTCAACAACAGCACAAATGTCTATAAATCTATCAATCACTGATGATACTGACAAACATACAGAGCTTTTTCCTGGCAAGAAAAAGGCTGTATTAACTTCTCCAGCTTTGCCTGCTACTATATGCATGACTGAACAATCCTTCAGACTATAGGAAGAGTAAAACTGCAGTTGTGTTCTACAACGAGTAAAAACTTGGTATGTGAGTTGTACATGCTAAGTATTCACAGAAGAAAAGTGATTGAAAACCTTATTTTACTAAGTTAGTCAATACAAATTATTACCAGACTCTGTGATTGTTACATTAAAACAATACCAAAAGTAATATTACATTTTTGGTAGTTTCATATCACATATGGTACTTCATCTTTTTTTAAATTTTTTTATTGGCTTTTGCGTCACGCCCATTCAGCCACCTCAATAGTAATATCAATTTACATGATATAAAAGTAAGAACAACGCAGTGCCCAGTCCTCGAGTAGAGAAAATTTCCAACCCAGCGGGGAAGCGAAACCACGCCCATTCGCTTAGCAATCCGTCACTCTACGAAGGTGAAAAATTTCTTCATGGTTAGTCATTTTTACATCAGCTCATTAGGAGAACATTTATTTCAAACTGTAATTTGATATGATTGAAACTGCATTTTTGTGAATGTGACTTTACTTTTTGTTAGCAGAGCTTTTGATAACAACGTATAAGCAGTTTTAAAATTTGTTCTCTGCATCTTCACTTTCAAGGAAGATTAGTAAAAGGTTCTTTATGAATGGTTATTTTTGTTTATAACCAACAGTATTCCTATTTCTAATTTTTCCTACTTCACGATTTTCACAAACTACATCAGTTTACCACTATTCGTGTATGAATAAAAATATAGTTTCTAAATACTTTATGCTTTATTTACCTACGTGTTTTCAACATAAAAGTTTTCAATCAGTTTTCAACATAAAAGGATACACTTTTAGCAATTTACTACAAAAATGTGTCATACCCATAACCATTTTATAATACGAAAGAAAAGGTAACCAAACACTGCAGCTGAGGTTACTAACACATGTGCTGGCAGTGGCATTCGACGTGGAGGTAAGCTGGTTTGAATCCTAGTGGTGGAAAAAAAAATTCACTTTCAGCATTTGGCTCGCAAGGGGAGCAGCGTTGGTGGCATAAAGTTCCTCATAACCACACTTTCCGCCAATGTGCTTGTTTGAATACCGAACCTCTCCTCAGTGTCTCACAAAATGAGGGCACATGAAACTGCTGATGAGGATCTATTCATGAGATGGGAACATTAAGCTTGGTGGCCCCCTGGGTGCTGTTCACGAGTGGTAGGCTACATGCTGGCACTGGGTTTCACCTTCTCCTTTCTCTCACCACACACATGTACTATTAGTGGAGCATGCTGTAAAAAAAGGTTACTTTGAAGGTAATCTTGAAATCATGCTTAATGTTCAATTATCAAGATAATCTACCCAGAAAAAATACCAAGTAGATAATCATCGTTTCTTGGGGATACAATAATAAATGGCAACTTTAGAACCTTGCTCCCAACTCCCTCACTTCACCCAGAAAATTTTCTGTGGATGCCTGTGTGTGAGGGCAACTGCTTTCATGAAATGAACAGTATAAAAATAATAGTCTTCTACATCTCCTTCAACTTCCTGATTGTTAATGGTTTTACCTGGTTCAACCATCAGTTTCTTTCAATTGTGCCTTAGGCCAGATGAATTTTCCTCACCACATCTTTATTTCCTTAAACTCTCTCTCAATGAATCATTTGCCACTCTGCCCTTTAGGAGGAACTTTGTCCATGTTTTTGTAGGCTTGAGCCAACACAAAAAAGTGCTTCTTCTTTTCAATCTACAGGAATGGGCAATAAAAGTGGCCCAGACAAGGGGATATGAATGTATGCATACAACACACCCTGTGACGCACACATGACATGATCTACACCAGTTCAAAGTGCACTGAGGACACTCTCTCTCTCTCTCTCTCTCTCTCTCTGTGTGTGTGTGTGTGTGTGTGTGTGTGTGTGTGTAGCAGTGCAAATGGGGCAACTGTACTCATACTGGAGCAGCAGGTGTTCATTGAGGAAAGTTACATGACAGCAAAGTCATGGAAACCGTGTTGTCAGTTGTTTGCTAAGCAGTTTAATGGTGTCAAAGTTCCAGCAAAGAGTGTCATACAATGTTTAGTCTCAAAATGGGGTCAGACAGGATCTGTTTTGAACAAGCAAAAAAGGATTCCGAAACATTCCTGCACACCAGAAATGTTGCTGCAGTTCACCAGAAAATGCTTCAAAGTCCTACCAAATCAACCTGACACCTTCTGCAAGAGACCAGCATATCATGTTGATCATCCAGACGAATATACCTGGACCTGAACATACATACCTACTGAGGGTCTTTTGTTCATGCATTAAAACCAGCAAATGCCACTCAGAGTGTCCACTTTTGTGAGTGGCTGTTCACTGAGATAACAATGAATGGCTTGGACATGAATCTGTTCTGTGTATCTGAGGAAGCCTTGTTTCACCTCAGTGGTTATGTGATCTGACAATCACAGGTTCTGGGCAGCGGAGAATCCGCGTAACTTCCACGAAACGCCTCTCCATGATAAGAAGGTTCGGGTTTGGTGCGCCAGTGCCTGTACGTCACATTATTGGTCCCATCTTCTTTCATCAGATCCTGTCTTTGGTATGTTACACTGCCAACATTTTGAAACAATTTGTGGCAGTGATAATGGAGGAGGAAAAGACCTACAGTTACTTCCAACAAGATGGAGCAACTGCCCATTACTGCCAGCTGAACCTTGGTGCACATTTACACTGTCTTCGCGCCTGACATAGTTGTTAGCAGCGGTTAGTCTGGTCATGGTCCTAGGTGGCCACGCAGGTCACCTGATCTTTCATTGTGCAGTTACTTTGTGTAGGAGCCCTTAAGTATGACGTGTATCGCAACAACCCTCACAGTCGTCACGATCTGAAGTAGCACATTTTGGACACAACTGCAGCAATTTCAGCAGTCCAGCTTTGATCTGTCTTCAGCAACTCGCTGACCAGGGCCCAAAAATGCTAAGAGGTGACTAGTAGCCACTAGCAACATTTGCTGTCGCCAGATTAGTACAGTATTTCCTTTCTTCTGCTGTGTTTTTTTGTACCTCAGAGCTCTATTTTCCACGCCACTTTTGTTTGCCCCACCCTATACAGGGTGTTACAAAAAGGTATGGCCAAACTTTCAAGAAACATTCCTCACACACAAATAAAGAAAAGATGTTATGTGGACATGTGTCCGGAAACACTTAACTTCCATGTTAGAGCTCATTTTAGTTTCGTCAGTATGTACTGTACTTCCTCGATTCACCGCCAGTTGGCCCAATTGAAGGAATGTAATGTTGACTTTGGTGCTTGTGTTGACATGCGACTCATTGCTCTACAGTACTAGCATCAAGCACATCAGTACGTAGCATCAACATGTTAGCATTCATCACGAACGTGGTTTTGTAGTCAGTGCAATGTTAACAAATGCGGAGTTGGCAGATGCCCATTTGATGTATGGATTAGCACGGGGCAATAGCCGTGGCACGGTACGTTTGTATCGAGACAGATTTCCAGAACGAAGGTGTCCCGACAGGAAGACGTTCGAAGCAATTGATCGGCGTCTTAGGGAACACGGAACATTCCAGCCTATGACTCGCGACTGGGGAAGACCTAGAACGACAAGGACACCTGCAATGGATGAGGCAATTCTTCGTGCAGTTGAGGATAGCCATAATGTCAGCGTCAGAGAAGTTGCTGCTGTACAAGGTAACGTTGACCACGTCACTGTATGGAGAGTGCTACGGGAGAACCAGTTGTTTCCGTACCATGTACAGCGTGTGCAGGCACTACCAGCAGCTGATTGACCTCCACGGGTGCACTTCTGCGAATGGTTCATCCAACAATGTATCAATCCTCATTTCAGTGCAAATGTTCTCTTTACGGATGAAGCTTCATTCCAGCGTGATCAAATTGTAAATTTTCACAATCAATATGTGAGGGCTGACAAGAATCCGCACGCAATTGTGCAATCACGTCATCAACAAAGATTTTCTGTGAATGTTTGGGCAGGCATTGTTGGTGATGTCTTGATTGGGCCCCATGTTCTTCCACCTACGCTCAATTGAGCACGTTGTTATGATTTCATACAGGATACTCTACCTGTGCTGATAGAACATGTGCCTTTACAAGCACAACACAACATGTGGTTCATGCAAGATGGAGCTCCTGCACATTTCAGTCGAAGTGTTCGTACGCTTCTCAACAACAGATTCGGTGACCAATGGATTGGTAGAGACGGACCATTTCCATGGCCTCCATGCTCTCCTGACCTCAACCCTCTTGACTTTCATTTATGGGGGCATTTGAAAGCTCTTGTCAACGCAACCCCAGTACCAAATGTAGAGTCTCTTTGAGCTCGTATTATAGATGGCTGTGATACAATACGCCATTCTCCAGGGCTGCATCAGGAATTCCTTGCGACGGAGGGTGGATGCATGTATCCTCGCTAACGGAGGACATTTTGAACATTTCCTGTAACAAAGTGTTTGAAGTCACACTGGTACATTCTGTTGCTGTGTGTTTCCATTCCATGATTAATGTGATTTGAGGAGAAGTAATAAAATTAGCTCTAACATGGAAAGTAAGCGTTTCCGGACACCTATCCACACAACATTTTCTTTCTGTGTGTGTGTGTGAGGAATGTTTCCTGAAAGTTTGGCTGTACCTTTTTGTAACACCCTGTATATTTCCCACAGATAGTCTTGTACTAGTTTAGAAATTACTCTGTACCATTTTCATAGGCCTGAAGAATGCAACGTTCAGGCAATGGCAAAAATTTCTTAACATTAAATAAATTGTCACAGCAGGAACACCACATAGCCAGAGAATCATATTAATCCACCCCTGTGAAGTGTGTCTGTATTCAAACCCAGATGCACAAACTTTGTTTGTTGTAACAAGTGATGGTCTTTGGGACCATTTCTTATACAAAGCTTCTGAACAAGCACATATCTGTGTACCACACATGAATGGAGGAAGTCACCAACTGGTAATCAACAAGATACTAAGTTCCATAGCTGAAGCTCAAATGTAATTTTGCACGATCATTGCTGATATCGGTCTGGTCAGAACTGGACACATTATATTTAAGGGTATCAGCAAGGTTATTTCGAATTAAGAAAACACCGTGTCATAAATTCTCATGACACACTTTCTTGGGACACCACAATAACGGACATGAAAGAAATGTGTACCACATCTCTGATTCATTCTAATAACCCACAGATCCAGTCTCTGTCAGGGATTGTAAACAAAAACTGAGCACAAATTGTGCCTTGCTCAGCCCAGTACCTGAACAAAAATTTTGTATCACACTCACTCAGTGGAGAATCTCATTAAGCACAGCTTGATGACATTCAATACGGGGTGGTCATTCCACATCACACACACCAATTTCAGGAATCATCTAATGAGATCTTTCCAATTTAAATGAAACTACCAAAGAATAAAACTAAAGTGTTCAAAATTTAGCTCAATACACAAAAAATTCAAGGTTTTAGAAGGCTTTTTGTGGATGGTGCACAATGTTTTGTGAGCTCTACAACAGTTTTAGTCAGTTTTCAGGCAGCTTAAAATTGAAATTAGTAGTAAAATACACGAAATATTCAGATCATGTTCACAATTTTTTGTGCTCTTCGCACTGTTATAATTCCACAGCTGAGTCTTCCCTATTTTCATACTTCATATGGTCAAAGTGGAGAAAAATCAACTGAAAATTTTACAACCATTTTGGGACTGCAGTGATTCTTAAGCAAACCAACCACATTAGAATCCTTCCGTAGCACCACAGAAAAGTTAATTATAGTCAGCTCACCAAACTGCTGTAGTTATTTGGATGCATTCTGGAAATATGTATCCACATTTTTATCAAATTAATGTATACCACTACATTAAGAATATAATGTCCCTTTATTTTAATTTAATTAAAAATAGCAAGAACACTTCTAACAGAAAATATTTTGAGTGGGTGAATTAAAAAAAAAATCCACTTGAAAATACTGTCAGACACATACAAACTTATTATAATTAACATTTGATATATTTTTGTTATTTATAGATGCTGTAATTTTATATATTTGCTAATACTTTTATGTTTTATCTGTATGTAACCTTAACCAACAAATTAATATGATCACGGGCAACCAGAATATAAATTTTTTTTTAAAGAAATACATTCTATCACCCACCTATAGAAAATTTTACAAATGACTTCAAGCACCATGCACATCCACACATACTTGTTTCTGGATGCAAACTGTGACATATCAGGTTACCTTCCATTCAGAAGGCTGTTGCACACAACAACAGTTATTGACTTGTAAATAATAGATTTCAGCTATCAGTCGTCCTTTTTAAATTTGTTACTGGCAGATCCAGATTTCAGCTAGAAACAAGCCATTCTCAATGTACTATCATTTTTGATCAACACATGCAATGCCTGTTGGTTGGGCTTCATTCACAGTTCATTATGAAGCCCGACCAACAGGCATTACATGTGTTGATCAAAAATGATAGTACATTGAGAATGCCTGGTTTCTATCTAATATCTAGATCTGCCAATAAAATTGGGGGGGCAGAGGGGGGGGGTGGGGGACACCACACACAATGGAAATACTTCGTAAACAGTTGTTGTTCCTCATAACTTTTAATCTTTTTCCATAAATTTTGGTTTCTTATTTCGTGTCTGATTTGAAATCCAAAAGATGATGGACATAAGACAACAATGTTTCACTTACACTGTTCTACTACAATCACGTAACAGCTGTTTTGCCAACAGACAGGGCTGATAGCTTTTATAGCATATAATGCAGTAATGTGTTATTTATGTAGGTCTACACACGTTTTGGTAGGTGAAATGTTAAAAGTATATCACAATGTATAATATACAGCTATTAACTTTTGAGTTGAGTCTTCAATCGTGCATTATGTGGTCCAAGAAACTGCCTCCTTTACTTGTAATAGATTTCATTGTTTGGATGATTTACAATGAAGATGCACTTGTTAAAAAATGTCTGTCGTAGTAGCAAAGTTATCAGTGTTTTGTGATTTTTGTCAATAATGTGATACATAGCTTACTTAGAATAAAGGCTACGCAACCACTGTAGGTGATGATGATAATAATAATAATAATAATAATAATAATAATAATAATAATAATAATAATAATAATAATCATCCTTTCCACCATTCCCCCTCTTCCACCTTCGTCCAGTTCTCTCCTCTTCTCATCACACATTCCTTCACTCCCTTCACCCATCTATCTCTTGGTCTTCCTCTGGGCCTCTTCCCCTCCAGTTGCAGATCAAACATCCTCTTTGGAATTCTTCCCTCATCCATTCTCTTCATGTGTCCATACCACTGCAGTCTCAATTTTTCTATCCTGTCCTGTACTGGTTCCTCCTTTAGTCTTTCCCTCACATACACATTTCGCAATCTGTCTCGTCTTGTTACACCAAACCTGCTCCTCTGGAACTTCATTTCACTAGCCTGTATTCTACTTTTGTCGCTTTTGTGCATTACCCATGTCTCACTTCCGTATGCCAATACGGTGATAACAACAATTTTAAAAAAATAATCAGGAATCACCTTTTTCAAATTTTGATTACAATGCTTCAAAGTACAGGTTTCATGTAGATGCAGAAGACATTCAACCTAGACCTAGGGCCAACCAGTGTGTCTTCGATTCAGTTCATCATATGTAGCGTTTTAATGCAACATAGGAATCTGACTAATGACTTGAATGGCAATGATCATAAAGTTCATAATGAGTGTACATTTTTTGTATAGTTCTGATGCTCAAGATGATAATGGCACAGCATGTGACAGCACAGCAACAATACACATACAATATATGTGCTGGAGAAGGGAACAGTTAAGTAATTGTATTATCGGTGGATTGTTCTGACAAAATGCATTAGTAAATATCTTTTGCCGTCATCCTTAATTTAAAAGGTTACAACTCAAACAACAGTATTTCTTTATAAACAAGTCTAAAAATGTTGGTGACAATACTAAGCACAAAACACTTATCAAGTTTGTGATCAATTATTTTTCCAAACAATTACAACAAAATTATCCTTTATGAAAGCCAAGGTGAAATGAAACATAATTATATGTAATAAAAGCTCAAATTGGTTTTACAAAATAATAAATGCACATACAAGAATGTATCTCTACATCACAAATAGTGGTTTCAATAATACAGAAAGTCACAGCAAGTTGTGAAGGTTCACAGTACTGCAGATGCTCCTGCACCAAAGTAGTAGTTGCAATACATCTTGGTGATTGCCATCTTCAATCCACCATTTGCCCAAAATCTAACTTCTGACAGTTGAAAGCAAGGGAATCAAGAAGTCAAAAATAAAAACGTGGACTGCAAAACTACATGTTGCAAATATTGCCAAAACTTATTGTATCTTGATTAAATGTGACGTTTTTAAATTATGCATAGTATAAACTTTACATCTGCACATGCCTGCCATACGTATCACAAACATTTATTTAATGTTAGAATGTATAATTGTGTTGCGATTTATATTTTATCATATAAGCCATAAACTTCAGTTTTCCACATGTGCGCGTACAGACATAGAAAATCATTGGTATAGAATTTAAATGAAGAGTAAAACACTACAGTAAACCCAGAGTTATACAGATAAGGCAAAATAAGTGACACTCTTAACTAAATTTCAGTCATACAAACACAAAAAGAAGAAAAGCAGAGAAATTGAGGTATTTATTGGGGAATGAAAGTAAGGACTTAAACAATGTCTTGGAGCAATATATTACCACAGCATGGATAACACATGCTTCATCTTAAACACACAAATATTTCAGAATATCTCATGCAACATTCCTAAGACCTTGTTCATGCCTTTATTGTTTAAGGCCACAAGGAATCTTACCTTTAATTCAATTGACACTTTACAGCCATTGCATAACAATTTTAATAAAGCAAATTAATTAATGGCCAATATAATATTGTAAAGCCAACTACCTAGAGAGATGAATCCTTTTCTCCGTGTATTGGCCATTCCCATATTCTGGATCCTCGCAGGCAGTGTTTTCTATCACCTCAACACCTTCTCCAGAATCTGTTTGTTCATGGCTATGTCGAGCAATCATGTACAACTGCCCTATCTGATACTGGAATTGAAAAGAAAAAGAGAAACAACTGAAATGAGAACCAGGCGATTAACATGATAGGGACAGAATACACCAACACTTCAAAATTATTATTTCTGCAAATAAGTTATTTCAAAGAGAAAGACATAATCCGCAGTAAATGAGCAGCCTATGTTAGAGACTGGAGATGAGTTCTTGGCAATTCCGAGAATAACCAATCAATTATGCGCCCTGAACCAAATATCAGCTAAGCTTGATTATTATCTCAAATTTAAACTCTTTACGGTACAGGGATCTGTTTTTCACTCGCATCAAAGGGAAACCACTGATAAATGTACCTAATTCCGACATATAAAATATTCTACTCCTAACTCATAGTTTTATGCCATTGGTAGCTAGAAGCGAAAGCAATTTTAATAACTTACTGCCAGAATATGCAATACAACTACATAACAGCCAACTGTTAGTAATGTGGCTTTATTTAGGGTGTTTATATACAGGACGCCTATAGACATCCGCCGTGATAAACTTTGTTTTTCTTTTTCATCTCTTCTCAAATTGTTTAATAAAAAAAAAAAATGTTTTACCTCCTCAACTGTCAATGGCATACATATCCTATACTCCTTCGTTAGAACCATTCTATTGTGACTTGCGGGAACGGTACCGGTGCGAAAATATACACTTCCCCTCAATTAATTGCATCCACAGAGATGCCGCATAACAACAAACACAGGAGCTCGCTGATCACCTGCAATTCAAGTGCACTACCTAAACGCAGGCGCAAAGACGATTTCTCAAAGATACTTCACACCTTCCGCACGGGAAAGATAATGTGCAAAACCAGTGAAGAGAATCCAGGTTTCTACCCGCAAATAAAGTGAGGCCCTAAAAAGTGGCGTTGATGCTCAAAATGTAGTATCGCCGTGAAGTAGCCTTTCCAAACACAGAAGAAAAACTTATGATATCATATTTCATTTTTACAATAATTCACTGTCGCAAACGTGACTATACTGAATAAAGGAATAATATATGAACCTAAGTTTTCAGCAAGAAATATTCGTGCTTTATCTACATCTACATTCTCCTTCTCCCTACCGTTTACACCGTCTAATACACTGTCCGTTTTTCAGGAAACGTCCAATTTTATTTTATTTAACTTGTGGCTGGATAGCCTTTCTGATGTCACAGTCGCCACGGTAACCTCCTGCGTTCTGTATGTCTGTAAACTGTAGAATCTTTGTTCTCTGTGTTGTTGTGTTTTAAGTTTCTGTATCATGTCCTCTGAGCGCGTCTTACAAACCATCCCACCATTTACCCCAACACACACAGCCTGATCAATGCATCTGCCCACAATTTTTAAGATGCCACGTGGATTTGATCTTGGTGTAGCTCATCTCCCAGTCTCACAAACTAGCATGCCGCGCATTACACTATACTAGGAATCCTGGGCAGAATTGGCAAGAAAACTAAGAGTAACACCACTATCAGTAAATTATCTGTCTATTTAGTGACAGTTATCCACAACACACATCATTAAACATTTATATCTGCATCTACATCTAAATCAATACTCCGAAAATCACTGTAAAGTGCATGACAAAAGATACTTCCCATTGTACCATTTATTAAGGTTTCCTCCCATTCCATACATGTATGGAGTGTGAGGAGAATGATTGTTTAAATGTCTCTGCACAGGCTGTAATTAATATAATCTTCTCCTCATGTTTTCTATGGGAGCGACACATAGGGGGTAGTATTTCCTGGAGTCAACACTTAAAGCCAGCTCTCGAAACTTTGTAAAGGGGCTTTATCGGCATCTTTTAGAGTCTGCCACTTCAGATTCTTCAACACCTTTGTGACACCCTCCCATGGGTCAAATAAACCTGTGACTTTTTGTGCTCCACTTCTCTGCATACATTCAATATCCCCTGTCAGTCCTACTTGGTGAAGGTCCCACACACATCAGCAGTATTATAGACCAAGTCACATGAGTGACTTTCAAGCAGCCTCATTTGTAGACTGCTCATATTTCCTCAGTGTTTTACCGATAAACTGAAGCGTACCATCTGCTTTACCAATGATGGACCCTATGTGATCATTCGATTTCACATACCTACAATGTTTTACAACATATTATTTGTTTGAGTTGGCTAGTTCCACAGTAACTAATTGATATTTTCTCGTTGTATGAAGTGCACAATCCTGTATTTCTGAAAATTTAAATTAATTTGCCAGTCTTGGCTCTACTTTGGAAACTTATCAAGATCTGACTGAATATTTATGCAGCTTCTTTCAGACCATATTTCATTACAGGTGACTTCATCATCTACAAAATATCTGTGGTTACTATTAATGTTGTGTGTGAGATCGGTAATAAATGACATGAACGGCAAAGGGCCCAATACGCTTGCCTGGGACACACTCGAAGTTACTTCTACACTTGATGAGATCACTCTGTCCAAACTAACATGCTACATCCTCCCTATCAATAAATCAGTGAACCAAGCACAAATTTCTATTGATACATCATATGATCATACTTTTGATAATAAGTGTAGATGTGGCACTGAGTCAAATACTTCTCTCATTACTAAAGGGTGAACACATTTTGTTGAGTGTCTGAAAGAAGAGTTGTTACATATTTGTCCTATTACTTTGTGTGGAGGAACAAAAGCAGGAACTTTACCTGAATTTCATAAGATGTACCATGTGAAATTAAATATTTTATTCCAAGGAAAGGTATTAATCATAATTTACGACTTGTATATCGTTTGAAAAAGTTGAGGATGCACATGATTATTTAATGATCTATAGAACATCAGCGGAAGTCAGAGCCTCCTTGTATAATATCATATTACATTGGCAAATAATTAATGTAAACCAAAACATTGGCAAATAATTCATGTAAACCAAACGTTTATAATGAAGCATACTGATTTGTTTACGTATCCCTGGTTTGGCATACTGATATAGAGAAATTAGCTGTTAAAGACAGAAGTCATCGTTTCTGTCAAAAGAAACCTATTAATAGATTTTGTGTTTTTCATTTCTAGTCAGCCACAGGCTTGGCTCGCAGGGACCTAGAGGGTAGCTGCAATTTAAGCCTAGTTTACACGACGAAATCTGGTTGCGCCACTCATTGCGTGAATGAGTTGCATGCAAGTGGTTTCATATATGATGACGACACCAGTATACAATTCAGTTTCTTCATTTTGTGGGTAAATGAGTCGTGTCTGAAATGAAAGTTTTGGCAGCTGCACATCGCACGAGTTGTGATGGAGTTAAAGTCTGTTGTGTGGAATCGCTGCATAAGAAAAAAAATAAGAAATGTATTTCGATACAGGACTCTATGAAGAAAAGACGTCAGCTCGGTTGCTCAGCATCCTTGCTGAAATAATTTATAATGGAAGATCTGAGAAGTTCTTTTAATTACCTTAGAATGTCACCAGAACTGTTCACGTTTTTTCTAAATAGAGTTAATTATGCAATAAGGAATAAAGGTACTATAATGCATGAAGCACTGTCACCAGAACTGAAATTACATATCTTATTGTGTGCATTACAATCGAGAACACTCGGCATGCTATAAGATACAGTTTTAGTTGGTAATGACATTATTTCATTAACAACAATAATTATTAACCACACCAATAACAATTATTAACATTAGCAACAATAATTATTCGAAGCAGGCCACATTAAGAAGAGAATGGTCTGCAAACTACTCTCTTGAAACTTCCTAGCAGATTAAAACTGTGTACCGGACCGAGACTCGAACTCGGGACCTTTGCCTTTCGCGGGCAAACTTTACAGAAGCTCTCCTGCGAACCTTGCAGAACTAGCACCCCTGAAAGAAAGGATATTGCGGAAACATGGCTTTGTCAGAACCTGGGGTAGGAGACGAGGTAGTGGCAGAAGTAAAGCAGTGGGTACGGAGTGTGAGTCGTGCTTGGGCAGCTCAGTTGGTACAGCACTTGCCTGCAAAAGGCAAAGGTCCCAATTCGAGTCTCGGTTCGGCACACAGTTTTAATCTGCCAGGAAGTTTCATATCAGCGCACACTCCACTGCACAGTGTAAATCTCATTCTACTCTCTTGAAGACAGATCTGTACAGTGGTAATATTTCAGAATTATAACATATGTGAATGGGGAGCACTGCAGCTATGTTTTAAATAGATGAATACTTAATAAAGAATGCAGGTTCTTGAATCTGTATAGCCTTCCCTCCTGTCAACAATATTCCTTAACAAAGAGTTGGTCAACTCGAACGATGGGATTTTAGTCTTGTAGACGAGAGCATTTCCACAGCTAGAATTACACTTGCTTGTATTTTTCTTAATTCACTTGTTAATGTGCTCCTAACTCAATAAACTTTGCCCTGCTGCTCAGATATTGTCAAACCATCTATGTTATGATCGCACATGACGGTCTCAGCGGCAGCAATATGTTGCTAATTTTTGTAATCAGCATCACTGAAATCCCACAACACCTATGCAAAGCATAGATATCCAAAAAACAAACATTATTCTCCGTTCCCCACTTCATATTTCAGTTTGTCTACACTCTACAAACACACATAACCGCAGAACTCAAGCAGCTAGTGTCGCAAAAGTTGGAACACGCCGAAAGTGTTTAGTTTCTCCAACTAGTTGCGCAAACCCGCGGCGACATGCACAGTGGCTGGTAACGCAGTTGCCCGCAACCTAGTGTTGTTATGTAAACTAGGCTTCGACACAAATTCTTTGTTACCTGATATTACTTTTTTTTCGTCAATAATTTTTCATATTTGTTTTGGTTTATTAACAGATCATGCAAACACTTTACAATTATATCCTAATTTAATTTTCTTAATATCCATTCTAAACTGATGTTTCAGTTCTTTGTATCTTACCCTGGCAAGCAAATGAGAGTAGATCTTTGCTAGGGATTAGAAATTATTGTACTGATCATCACGTTTTTGCAGTTCATGTGTGTACCACTTATTGTTTTTGGAAGTTAAAAAGATTATTGAGTTGCTTTTCTGCTTCATTATTACCATACATACAATTCCAATTAAATTTTCTAAGATAATTTAGAAAAACAAGTGTATTACAGTTACTTACGGTAAGCTGTATCTTATAAATCACAGAAGGTAGATAACACTAAGTTATCAGAGATTCTGGATTCGAATTTAATATTAAAATCAACCAATAAGTGTACATTAACTTTTATTAAAAACAATGTATCTAATAGGGCACTAAAATTTCAAAAATTTCTCTTTCGTTTTCTATAATAGTGGTTCTCTGTACGTAAACACTGTGCCATAAGTTACAGTATAACAAACAGATATTAAAAAGTCTCCTGCACTGGTAAATTGGTTATAATAAGCAATAACTTAAATACAAGAGAGTTTATAATTTAAAAGGCAAAACCACATTGTTTTTTATCTATAAAACGAAAGTAAGTGACTACTGTTGCAGGCCAACCTTATACAGGGCAGTAAAATAGGTAAAGTTTTCGAAGTCTTAGAGCAAAGTTATTTCACTAAATTATGGGAATGTCGAAACGAGGTGGCCACTATGAAAATATTTCGCCACCGTGACTGGGTCAGAGCAAAACACATCAACGTTTCTGGCGAGCCACGCAGCAGATTTCAGCAGAATGTAGTGCGTCAGAGCAGCCAAACAGGGTCACGCCAACTTCGTTATGTGATGAAAGAAAGCTAAGGCGAATGCAACAAACGGTACCAAGAGCTCTTATGAACCAGTTCTATACTATAACAAACTCATTAAGCAAGCACAGTAGAACGGAAACCGCTGATACCTGTGTAATGGCAAGCCCTGTGGGGTCAAGATGAAGGATGCTGGTTAACATTGGCCACTACTTGGCACCATAAATACCCCGACAGTTTAACTTGTGAGACAGATGGTCAGATGGATCAAAGGCATATATGACGTTTACACTCAATTCCCTCATTGCAGTGAAGTAACGTCTAGCACAAGTCGGCTGTAAATTTCCTGCGTGCTATAGACAATAACAGCAGCTATTGGGAGAGATGACTACCTCGCCATAATCACCAGTCACAGATTTCAGCACCACAGTTTGCCTCTGACGCAGACTGGAGGACCTGGAGGCATTTCTGTCCCACCAGGATCGGGACACCAGTATTCCTGACATTCTGGCGAACTGAATAGTGCTTACCTGGATGGCAGACAACTATCATCAAACTTCACATCTGCATGACAACAGTCAACACTGTACAACAGATGACAAAGAAGGGTGGTGAGCAGGAGGGAACAGAGCACCTCCCAAGTCGATGTATATAAATTCAGTGTAAGTGCCGCCATCACTCATTGTTGTGGTGTTGTGGAACAGCCAGACTGGGCTCACCACAAGCTGTGAACTGCCAGTGCAGCAGCTGGAATGAATTGCAGCATGTTGTAACGGCGCCTGGAACGGTCGCGGGGTTGAAGTGACGGAAAGCGCGGCGGGACCCGTGGAGCGACCCACGAATAACAACACAACAGAGAGGATGGACACGACCAACAAAGGGCAGAACGAACAACAACAAGATCGAAGCAACGGAGTCACAAGAAAACCTAACAACCACGTCCACCCATACACAGAACAAGAAAGTAAATAAGCTGTCTAAGGCGAGGCGATGTGTCCTGAGACATATGCAAGATTAGACTCGCTAGCTGAGCGAGAGGCAGGCGCTTAAATACTCTATCGGGGGCGCCGCTATTGGCCGCTCGAACCACGTGTTCCACTGTGGCGCCCTCACACTAAATGCAGGCCAGGAGGTGCACACCACCACAGCTTATGGCGCGATGGTGCAGAGACCTCTAGGGGTCTTCGTCGTCCATGACGTCTTGCGGGGATTCAAATTCCGAGGCGCGTGGTACCAAATCCCTCCCCCCCTGAAACTTGTGCATAGGGGAGGAAACGCCCTGGACAGTGTCGAGGTGGGCGGCAGTGGGAAGAGGAGCTGGGCTCCTCAACCGCTATCGGCGGGGAGGAAGGGAGGCCTGAGGTATCCATGATAGCTGATCCAGGTCCAGTGCGGGGGAGGGAGCGGAGAGGGCCGGTAGCAGGCCCACAGGGAGACAGCAAACAGGGGGCAAGGACAGCGACTCGAGGACTGCGTCTGCACCCTAAGGAGGTAGGGGAAGAGGTGGTGGTGCGAGTCCCACAAGGGCATGTGGCAGAGCTGATTATGATGGCGGCGCTCCAACCCTTTCAACGTCTGCACAGACATCGCACACCACCCATGGGCCGCGATGACTGTGGTGGGTGTCCAACCTGCCTTGCACCCGTACTCACGGGTCCACAGTGCCGTGCCAGGGGCATACCACTGTGAGGGCCAGCAGTGGGGGCGGGAGGAGGATGGCATCAGCAAATGGAGCAGGGTCCGTGGCTGTCGCCCATGAAGGAGCTCTGCCGGACTGCGTCCATCAATTGGCGTAGTGCAATAGGTGCTCAAAAATAGGGTGAGGGCTGACTTGGTTGGAGATGTGTCGACCGCCTTAGTTAACTGGTGTTTAAAAGTGCGTACAAACCTCTTTGCTGCCCCACTGGATGAAGGGTGGAAGGGGGGGCTATGGATATGCTTGATACTGTTGGCCTGACAGAAGTTGTGGAAGGAGGACACTGTGAATTGGGGACCATTATCGGAGACCAATGTGTGTGGCAGGCCCTCAATGTCGAGAACCTGGGCCAGGGCCGTGAGAGTAGCCTCTGTGGTGGTGGATTCCATGTGGAAAACATATGGATACTTGGAGTAGGCATCAACGATGAGTAACCACATGGACCCCAAAAACAGGCCTGCCAAATCGATATGGATGCAGTCCCAGGGCCAGCAAGGCACAGGCCAGGGTGCAAACGACTGAGGTGGGTTGGCCTAGTGACGTGCACAGACAGTGCACCCACGGACCAGGTGCTCAATATCGCCATCGATGCCGGGCCAATACAAGTGCCAGCGAGCTAAAACTTTCACACGGGACATACCCCAGTGCCTGCAGTGTAACAAACTGAGCACCTGAAGCCGCAAGTCCGGAGGGATGACCACCCGATGGGCATCTGACTCTGTGGCCAACAGAAGGACATCATCGACCACGGAGAGCCTGTGGGACAGGTGGCGCCAGGGGTTGAAATCAGACTGAATCCCATGAGTAACATAGGAGGGCCACCCGTAGACCACGTAGTGGAGATCCCGCCACAAGACAGTTTCGCGGCAGGTAGCTGCAGCAATGTGAGCAGCCATGAGAGGCAGTCCCTCCAGCGCATCCTGGAGGGCGGAATCAATGTGAAAGCAGAGTATCTCCTGTTGGTCAAAGACAGGATCGGGGAGTGCTGGGAGATGTGACAAAGCGTCCGCATTAGCATGGTGGGCGGTGAGCGTATACCGGATGGTGTACACATAACTACGTAAAAACAACACCCAGCACTGGAGACGTTGAGCCGTCTGCTCTGGAAGGTGAGAGTGGGGTCCGAAAACTGTAACCAAGGGTTTATGGTCCGTCAGGAGGGTGAACTTTACCCCAAAGAATTAGGTGTGAAGTTTTTGGACAGGAACACGATCGCCAGGGCCTCCTTTTCAATCTGGGAGTAGTTCCGTTGTGCTGGGATCAACGTCTTAGAGGCATAAGCGATGGGCTGTTCGGAGCCATCGGCATCCCAGTGCGCAAGGATGGTCCCCATGCCGAAGCATCAGCCACCATAACCAAGGGGCAGTACGAAGAGAAGGGAGTAAGGCAAGGGGCAGACTTCAGCATCGCCTTTAAACGGAGAAAAGCCTGGTCACTGGCAGGAGTCCAGTCAAAAGGTACCCCTCTGCGGCGCAAGTGATGAAGGGGTTGAGCAACGGAGGCACCCCAGGGGAAGAACTTTAACTAATAAGTAATGTTGCCCAAAAACACCCGCAGTTTGGATAACTACTTGGGACGAGGTAGAGCCTCAATGGCCACGACATTACGACTCACAGGGCGAATGCCATCTTTGCTAAGCCAGTGGCCTAAGTATTCCACTTCTGGTTGAAAAAAAAACAACACTTCTCCAGCCAACAGCGTAAACCAGCTGATTGCAAAGTGTGGAATAAGGTGCTGAGGTTTTGCTAATGTTCATGGTGGGAACGCCCGGTGACCAAAATGTCATCCAGATAATTCACACAGGCAGGGATAGGCTGTGTAAGCTGCTCCAGGAATCGCTGGAAAATGGCTAGCACCAAAGAGATAACAAAGGGAAGGCGCTTGTACTTATACAATCCGAAAGGCATGTTGATAACCATGATGTTCTGATATTCGGTATCCAAGGGCAACTGGTGGTAGGCCTCAGCCAGGTCGGTCTTTGAAGGGCGCTGATGACCTCGATGTTGAGCGCCCATAAACCCCAACACACACTCGGTCTTTGAAAAATACTCTTCCCTGGCAAGCTTGGCGAGAAGGTCTTCCTGTCAGGGACTGGAGTAAGAGTCAACGAGGGACTGAGCATTGGCTTTAGCGCTGAAGTCCCCACACAGCCGAAGGGACCCATTGGGTTTCTGTATGACCACCAATGGCGTCGCCCAGGCACTGTAAGTTACGCCAGCGGTCTGGAGCCGACCATGCTCTTGCTTGACCGCCAGTCATAAGGCCACTGGAAGGGGCCGGGCCCGGAAAAAGCGAGGCTGTGCATCCAGCCGAAGGGTGATGTGCACCTGAAAACCGGAAGCACATCCGAGATCCGTTGCAAACAACGATTCAAAAGCGGAGCACAGATCGTGCAAGTCATGAAAAGGAACAGCCGTGGGCACGACCTTAACTTCATCAGAAATTGAAAAGCCAAACAGTTGAAACGCATCCAGGTCAAAAATATTTGAAGCCGACGGATGGTCGACGACAAAGAGGGTAAGGAGCCGGGGAACACGCTTGTATGTCGCCTGGACGACGAACTGCCCAAGAAGGGGAATGGAACCATCTCCATAGGCGACCAAACGGCGAGAGGGAGGTGAAAACTCAGGAGAGCCCAGCCGGATATATGTCGCCATATTAATCAGGGCGATGGTGGCCCCAGTGTCGACCTCAAAACTGACATCCTCAGTGAAAAGGTGGAGCATGAGAAAAAGCTTCCGCACTGACGGGTCATCCTGTTGGACGACTGATTGCAGAGTATGGACTGTATCTTGAGGCCCAGGAAGGGCAGGACTGGAGCGAGTCTAGCGACTACGACAAACCTATTGGATGTGGTCCTCCTTGTTACACAGCATGCACGTTTTTCACTGGTGGGGACAATCAGCCTGCGAATATGCATTAAAGCACTGTGGGCAGGATGGAAGTGGGCAGCGCGACCGGCGACGAGGGGCGACCTGAGCAGCCGATGCCATAGAGACGTCAGACAACGAGGAGTCCCAATAGCGCTGGCCCTGGTCGGCTGGGCTATGTCGACGCCGCATGGGCGGAACCCACCATGACACCGCGATCGCCGCCACCTGTGGTCGCGCCATAAGGCGCTCGTTAGCCGCCTAAGCAATTTCAAAGGAGTGGGCAATGCGGAGAACCTCTTCCAAGGAGGGGTTGTCGAGTTTCACTGCCGCAGTACGGACCTCAGGATCGGGAGCCAACTGTACCACCACATTCCGCATCAGGGAGTCCACATACAAAGCCTTACACTGCTGATTGGTGCACGTAAAATCGCATCGACAGCTGAGACCCTGCAAGTCCGTGACCCAGGAACGATACAATTGACCAGGCTGTTTATGGTACTGTGGAACTCCATCCGGGAGGCGACCACATGGTAGTGTTGGGAATAATAGTTTGTCAGCAAAAGGCGTATCTCCTGGAAAGAGAGAGCCACAGTATCGGACAATGGTGCCAACTTGTGGAGAAGAAAGAACGTGTCTGGGGAGGCCCAAGACAAAAACAACGACCACTGCAGGGAGACGTCCGTGACTTGAAAAGCCGTGAAATGTTGTTTCAGCCAATGTAAGTAGGTTTCCCAGTCCTCTTTAGCGTCATTAAATAGTGGAAACGACGGCGGATGCGGGAAAGCATCGGACACCCGAGGACTCGGAAGCTGTTGTGGTAACGTGTCCCGGGCATCGACTTTGTCCATTAGCTATCGCAGCGACTGTCTAACTGGTGCTGCTACTGCTGCATGAGCTGCTGCTGTTGCTCCAGCAGACAGACCAACTTCGCCTCCATACCAACAACGACCACCGTTTACCTCGTCGCCAAAATGTTGTAACGGCGACCGGAACGGTCGCGGGGTTGAAGTGACGGAAAACGCGGCCTGCGAACAACAACACAGTGGAGAGGATGGACACGACCAACGAAGGACAGAACGAACAACAACAAGATCGAAACACCGGAGTCACAAGAAAACCTAACAACCACGTCCACTCGTACACACAACAAGAAAGCAAATAAGCTGTCTAAGGCGAGGCGATGTGTCCTGAGTTGTACGCAAGATTAGACTCGCTGGCTGAGCGAGAGGCAGGCGCTTTAACACTTTATTGAGGGCGCCGCTACTGGCCTCTGGAACCACGTGTTCCACTGTGGCGTCCTCACACTAAATGCAGTCGAGGAGGTGCGCGCCGCCACAGCTTACGGCGTGATGGTGCAGAGACCTCTAGGGGTCTTCGACGTCCATGACGTCTGGCGGGATTCAAATTCCGCGGCGCGCGGAACCAGAGAGCATCTACATCAGAAGGCTATATGAAGCGTTTTGTAAAGAGACACACCATCAGTTACAACAACTGTGGGATGAGTCAGTGGAAAGCTTTGTTTCTCACACAAGTGCATTTTGGTGGAGAATGAAGCAAAGTGAGTTCGTAGTTACTCTTTGGATAGCCAGTACCTTAATTTAAGGGGAACTATGTTATTATTTGTACCGGTAAATTGTAAAATTTAAAATTTGTCTGGGCAAAGAGCGCCTTGCAATAGATTTTTTACTGTGATATAGTCCACTTGCAGTGTGGTCATCCAAAAGAGAGCTTTGTTAAGTGTCATTAGGTGTAGATTAGGTGAAGTAATAAGTTATTCTGATATTCGTGATCATGTATGTTGTGTGTGATGTACAAGGCCCTATGATAGAGGAAACTGCAGAAATATGGCATAAATGCGAGCTGTTACTACAGCTCTGATAAAACAGGTTAAATTACTAAAAGAACTGAACTATGAAATGGCATGGCACTAAGGTAGTCAAATGGGACATCTTTCACAACTGGGTCCTTGTGAAGTACTTAGCAGTACCTTCCCCACCTGTGGATCCTGTAGCCACTAGCCTTATTTCCCTTTTTTCTGGTAAAACATCAGAGAATGTCGTTATATTTTTTCGGGACATGTTAACCATAACCAGCTTGTGCAACTGTTCTGGACAAACATCATTGCAGATGACGAAATTGCGCTTGACAGATGAGGCTAAGAGGTACATCATGTACTATGAGGTTTTAAGTAAAGTAACCACATTTACAGAGTTGGCAAATGGCTTAAGGTAACGGTATAGAAAATGAAACAGTGCTCGTTTCTTCTGCGAAAAATTTAGTAATTTGAGACGATTGCCAAATGAGACTGTCGAAGTGTTTTTGGACAGGATAAGCAAGTTGAACACCCAAACTTACGAGTTGACTAACAAACCGGACACTGATGCAGTTTTATTGGGAGAGTCTGAGGATAGGACGCTGGATGTGTTCCTGAGGGGGATTTCTCCAGAATTTTCTAGCAGAATGAGAATGGAAAATCCACAAGACGTAGTGGAAGCGATGCAGGTAGCCAGTTATCTGCAAGAGATAGATAGTGCTGATAGATAGTGCAACTAAGTCTCAGACTGATGAGAAAATGTTTGTGTCGAACAAAGAATGTTATTGCTGTGGAAGAAGGGTCATTTTAAAACAAAGTGCTCTCAACTGCAATGTTGTAACAGTCCACAGATTGGTCGTAAGGTGCAGGACTGTAGGTAAAAGAAATGTAATTGGAAAAAGAAATCGTTAAATGACAACGGGAATCTTCGTTCTGTCAAGAAGTGTTTCAATTAAATACATGGTGCGGCAGAACCGACTAAGCAGTTTCTATCGATTACCGCTGGAGCTGTGGTGGGGGTAGACAGTTGCACATGGTCTGCCTTTGTTCACTTGTTGAGCTCATTTCAGTAGCCAACATGGTCTGGACCGGTGCACATCGTGGTTTTGCCGTTCGTGCTTATTATGAAAACAACAGATCTGTGATCGCTACACAACGAGCCTTTCGGTGACAGTTCAATGTTCCAAGCAACAATGCGGTTCCTAATGCAAACACATTTAGGTCCTGGGTTCGGAGTTGTCGGAAACTGGTAGCATACTAAGAATACATACACATGACCGACGCAGATCCGTCAGAACGCCAGAAAATGTGCAGCGGATGAGCACAGCTGTTCAACAATCGCCGCAACGTACTGCTCGACGACACACTGTTGCATTGGGGATTGCAGACCACAGTTTGAGAAGGATTCTACAATGCGATCTGAAGCTTCATCCTTTCAAAATAATGATTGCTCAAGAATTACGCCCAGCAGACTACGCCAACCGTCAAAATCTGTGTGAGCATGTGCTTGCTCAGATCCCTTCGAATGTAGCTTTCTTTAGTAGTGGGTGCGTGAATAAGCAAAAGTTTCGCTACTGGGCTGAAAATAACACTCGAATTATTCATGAAAGACCGCAACATTCTCCTAAAGCGACAGTGTGGTGTGCCATATCACAATCTAGTGTGGTAGGCCCTTACTTTTTCCAGGAGGAAGGAGTGACCGTGACAGTGAATACCACATGTTATGTTTCAATGTTGCAAAAATTTTCTGTAACCCAGAATGGACGAGACTGTTGACGAATATGGACTGGGGGACTTGTGGTTCCAACAGGATGGAGCTACTGCTCACACAGCTCGAATTTCACTTGATGTTTTGAGAGAAATGTTTCTAGGACTCCTCATCTCGTTGAGGGGTGATGTCGGGTGGCCTGTGCACCCACCAGATTTGAGCATTTGTGACTACTTTCTTTGGAGATATCTGATCGAAAATAGCGGATTATTGACGAAGTGAACGCCATACCCTGTGATATGTGTGCAACAGCTGCTAGAAACTTCAGGGATCGTCTACAACAATGTATCGATGCTAACGGCCGCCATCTTGAGGACATTATTTTCAAAATTAAATTAATGTAAAATGGTATACTGTACTAATTTAGAAAATAAAACCATTTTTTCTCTATACATCCAGATTTGCATTTTATTGCTCCTTAAAACTGCTTAGACGGTTCTGCCTCACCCTGTAGACGTGCATTTAATGCACAAGCAGGGATGGGTTGTTCGTTGGTGGTTTGTTTGAAAGGGAAACAATGAAAGTTTGGTAGATACAGGGGCACCTATATTGATCGTCGGTCTGGAGCTCATGGATAAGAGGAGACTACAAGAGCCAAGGTACAGGTTACACACAATAGGCAGCTATGCAGTTGATTCACCCAGGAATACACGGATTGGTTTTAAAAGGGAAATACAAAGTTTCATGACAAATGGAAGTGTTACAAATTGTGGAACAACATGTCACTGCGATACTTGGGTTACATTTTGTGATTAGGGATCATGTTAGAATCAAGCTTTGGCAATGGACAATTGAACTCAATGGGAAGTTATTTCCGTTGGGTACAATAGTTGCAAATGTTTCTATATCACATGATGCACCCATTGCAAAAGTCGCACTGAATAGACTATTTGTAAGTGCATTAAAAGTTGTTTTGCATGACAGAGTACCAGCAGTTACAGGAAGACTAATCTGGGTACCAGTAGACAGTAACATTCCATAGCATGTAGTTTGTTTGGCAAAACTACTCACAAGTAACGATATGTTGGATGAATAACATTGTTTTGTACACAGGTGTATAATGCACACAGGGATTACTGATAGCCATATTAGAGGTTCTTGAAGAGGAAGGTATTGTGATTCTAGGGTATGAGGTAGAACAGAACTAACTGTCATGGTTGTGTTGCAAGAAAAACTTAAACACCTTCAGGGTAGAGATAGGGCAGTAATGCAATTAGTGTTAATATGGTATAAGGATTCGTTCAGTTCACAAGGAATATTACCTGCTACTCCAGTCAAACAACATAGAATACCAACAGCCAATCATCCACTAGTATTTAGAAAACAATATCAGCCACCTAAGCATTTACAACAGCCTTTGATAGAAGAAATGGAGGCTCAGCAATTACCAGATGGGAGTATAGAACATGGTGATAGCCCATGGTCAGTGAGTATTGTGATTGTAGGTACTAAGTCACCAGATGGAACAAAGAAATATAGGTTTTGTTGCGACTACAGATTCTTGAATGGAAAGCAGTAACAGATGTATACCTGATCCCTAATATTAGTGACACATTAGATAATATGGGTCAGTGCAAGTTGTTTTCAACTCTAGATTTAAGAAGTGGATATCATCAAATTGAGGTAGACTGTGAGGACAAACCAAAAACAGCATTTACCACAAATTACAGTCACTACCAATATTGCAGGATACATTTTGGTCTCAAAAATGCCCCAGCTATATTTCAACGTTTATTAGATGGAGTCCTGAGAAGTTCAAAACCAAACAAATGCATGACGCATTTCGATGATATAATTATATTGCAGAAAGCCTGGAAGAGCATGTTTGGCATTTGGAAATCGTATTTGACAGATTGAGAAAGGCTCGACTTATGCTTTAACATTGATAAGTACTAAGGAATGACGAGATACGTTTGAAGTTCTCTAACGCTCTAACGCTATAGATACAGCAATAAGGAATAGCGCAGTAGGCAGTACAGTTGAAGAGGAATGGACATCTCTAAAAAGGCCCCAGAAGTTGGGAAGGAAAACATAGGTACAAAGAAGGTAGCTGCGAAGAAACCATGGGTAACAGAAGAAATACTTCAGTTGATTAATGAAAGGAGGAAGTACAAACATGTTCCGGGAAAATCAGGAATACAGAAATATGAGTCGCTAAGGAATGAAATAAATAGGAAGTGCAGGGAAGCTAAGACGAAATGGCTGCAGGAAAAATGTGAAGACATCGAAAAGGATATGATTGTCGGAAGGACAGACTCAGCATACAGGAAAGTCAAAACAACCTTTGGTGACATTAAAAGCAACGGTAGTAACATTAAGAGCGCAACGGGAATTCCACTGTTAAATGCAGAGGAGAGAGCAGATAGGTTGACATTAAAAGCAACGGTAGTAACATTAAGAGCGCAACTGGAATTCCACTGTTAAATGCAGAGGAGAGAGCAGATAGGTGGAAAGAATACATTGAAAGCCTCTATGAGGGTGAAAATTTGTCTGATGTGATAGAAGAAGAAACAGGAGTCGATTTAGAAGAGATAGGGGATCCAGTATTAGAATCGGAATTTAAAAGAGCTTTGGAGGACTTACGGTCAAATAAGGCAGAAGGAATAGATAACATTCCATCAGAATTTCTAAAATCATTGGAGGAAGTGGCAACAAAACGACTATTCACATTGGTGTGTAGAATACATGAGTCTGGCGATATACCATCTGACTTTCGGAAAAGCATCATCCACACAATTCCGAAGTTGGTAAGAGCTGACAAGTGCGAGAATTATCGCACAATCAGCTTAACAGCTCATGCATCGAAGCTGCTTACAAGAATAATATACAGAAGAATGGAAAAGAAAATTGAGAATGCGCTAGGTGACAATCAGTTTGGCTTTAGGAAAAGTAAAGGGACGAGAGAGGCAATTCTGACGTTACGGCTAATAATGGAAGCAAGGCTAAAGAAAAATCAAGACACTTTCATAGGATTTGTCGAGCTGGAAAAAGCGTTCGACAATATAAAATGGTGCAAGCTGTTCGAGATTCTGAAAAAAGTAGGGGTAAGCTATAGGGAGAGACGGGTCATATACAATATGTACAACAACCAAGAGGGAATAATAAGAGTGGACGATCAAGAACGAAGTGCTCAATCTGTACATCGAGGAAGCAATGATGGAAATAAAAGAAAGGTTCAGGAGTGGGATTAAAATACAAGGTGAAAGGATATCAATGATACGATTCGCTGATGACATTGCTATCCTGACTGAAAGTGAAGAAGAATTAAATGATCTGCTGAACGGAATGAACAGTTTAATGAGTACACAGTATGGTTTGAGAGTAAATTGGAGAAAGACGAAGGTAATGAGAAGTAGTAGAAATGAGAACAGCGAGAAACTTAACATCGGGATTGATGGTCACGAAGTCAATGAAGTTAAGGAATTCTGCTACCTAGGCAGTAAAATAACCAATGATGGATGGAGCAAGGAGGACATCAAAAGCAGACTCGCTATGCCAAAAAAGGCATTTCCGGCCAAGAGAAGTCTACTAATATCAAATACCGGCCTTAATTTGAGGAAGAAATTTCTGAGGATGTATGTCTGGATTACAGCGTTGTATGGTAGTGAAACATGGACTGTGGGAAAACCAGAACAGAAGAGAATCGAAGCATTTGAGATGTGGTGCTATAGACGAATGTTGAAAATTAGGTGGACTGATAAGGTAAGGAATTAGGAGGTTCTACGCAGAATCGGAGAGGAAAGGAATATGTGGAAAACACTGATAAGGAGAAGGGACAGGATGATAGGACATCTGCTAAGACATGAGTGACTGACTTCCATGGTACTAGAGGGAGCTGTAGAGGGCAAAAACTGTAGAGGAAGACAGAGATTGGAATACGTCAAGCAAATAATTGAGGACGTATGTTGCAAGTGCTACTCTGAGATGAAGAGGTTAGCACAGGAAAGGAATTCGTGGCGGGCCGCATCAAACCAGTCAGTAGACTGATGACCAAAAAAAAAGTGTCACGTTGTACAATCACAAGTAAACAATATAGAGTGTACAATAAGCCAAGATGGAGCAAGGACAGATCCGCATCTTACATCAGTAGTACATGACTTTCTGGTCCCTCATACAGTTAAACAATTACAGTCTTTCTTTGGATTAAAAAAATAACTATAAAAATTCGTGTACAGGTTTGCTGAAGCGGCTCAACCACAAAAAAAAATTGTGGAAAGGTATTATGTTTAGTTGGACACCTAAGTGTCAGACAGCATTTCAAAAATTAAAAGCCATATTAACTTCAGAATCAATTTTGATTTTTCAGATTTTGCAAAACAGTTCATATTGTCATGTGATGTAAGTGGCACAGCTTTGGTTGCAGTTTTAGGACAAATCATTGATGGGAAAGAACACCCAGTTGAATATGCATTTCATCAGCTTAACATGGCCAAAGAAAATTATTCTACCATTGAAAAGGAGACGTTAGCATTGATATATGGTATTTCTTATTTTAGATATTAACTACATGGATGTAAGTTCTCAGTGATTACTGATCTTGGAGACTTAAAATGGCTACTAGGGCTAAAAGATCCGTCAAGTTGTCTAACGAACTGGGCTTTAAAACTAAGTGAATTTCAATATGATGTGAGCCACAAACCAGGTGTTAAACACACAAATGTGGACACACCTAGTAGGAAGATTGGCGCATTTATAGTCTTTGTATTTGATTTAAAAGCTCTGAAGAAAGCACAATTAAATGATAAAGAGTGTCTGGTGTATTACAAACAATCACAGTCTGTCATGCAAGATGGGGTTTGTGTAGGTCAACCAAGTATGGACTGTGCATTATATTTCCAGCAGCTTTGATGACACAAGCACATGATCATATGTTATCGGGTCACAGGGTAAGAGAATGAGTGAGAGAAGAGTAGCAGTAAGGTACTGGTGGAGGATAAGACATACTGATGTCCAACAGTACATTAAGAACTGTATTCCAGGTGCACAATGTGATATTTATGCCATTAAAAGATACAGTTACAAAGGTTAGCGGAATCTGATTATCCATTCCAAATGAAAGAAACAGATATTTTGCGGCCATTTCACAGACGTCAATTGGGCAACTATGTGTTAACAATTATTGATCACTCCTCAAAGTATCTGGTAATGACAGAAATATCAGATCAGAAAACAAGCACAGTAACTCACACTATGGTAAATTATTGGATACACAAATTTGGGGTGTCACAAACGATTGTTAAGGACCAGTGCACAAATTTCTTCTCCGATCTTGCTTACTGAAAGTTAAGAAATAATGTACAAGTCCATTCCACCCACAGGCAAATGATCATGTGGAAAGAGTTCTTAGGACTATATCTAAGATGCTAGCCATTATGTGGAGTCTCAACACTTAGACTGTAATGTACATTTAGATTTTGTAACTTGCACCTACAATTCAAAAACTCATACAGGAATAGCGTTATCACCTAATGAGGTGGTATATGCCTTCTGCATTTGATGTGATTCAACAAAATTTGGGAAAAGAGGGTAAACACGTTAAGTTATTCCCAAAACTTCTACAGGAAGTCTGGCAAAAGGTAAAGCAGGCTAACACAAAAGCATTAGAATGGCAAAAGCGTATAGGGTTAAGTAAGAGGAATTTACGACAGTACTGGATAGGTCAATTAGTATTACTTGCAAAGCCTTACACTCTCAAGGGTGAGGCAAAAACTTTTTGATGAAGTTTCAAGGTCCTTACCAAGTGGTCGAAGGCAAGTCGCCTGTAAAAGTGATGTTGGATTTACCAGGACGCACCTCAGTAGTATATATCAGTAGAATTAAACCTTTTCAAGGGGCCATGGATTTCTTTCTTCAAGTACCAGCAGAGATGCCATGTACTACAGTGCAGGAGCAAAAGAGTAAAGAAATACCGCAGAATAGGCCATATGGTATGAGACCAGGGAATACATAGTTGTGGATGTAGAGGTACATGGGAAATAGTAGAATTTTTTTTTTTTCATCGATTTATATAGTTAGGAATATAGACATTTTTGCTGTGTTCCCACATTTTTCTAAGAAGGAAGGGAGTCTATATAAATTTTTTCCTCTAGGGGATTGCAAGAATGATGCCTAGATGTAGTATAGCGAGTGTTATACAATTCATCGTATCCAATTGGATGGAGTCTTATTAACAGATGGATTAAATTTCCGGTCAATGAGGTATTACATGTATTCCAATATCATGAAATGCATGTAATTATGTCAGTAGAAAATCTTGATAAGTGTATTAATGAAATTATTACTATTTGTCCTGCATGAGTGTTCAAACAACTACCTGATCATGTGAAGTAAAATTATTTTTGAGAAATATGAATGCACCAGAGGGTAAGATGGTAGTTATGAAACCAAGGACAAGTTTTCAGCGATAGGAAATTATTGGATTTATTCTGTATACAAGCCACAAACGGTAATAGTGAACTGTTACAAACATAAGACTTTTACAGAAATGACAAGAGTAGAATTACAGCTTAGTAGTATATTGATCAACAGAAATGAATGTGATATAGTAGGAATAGACTTCCATCTACCAGCAACCATCGCAGATACTGGAGTAATTAGTAGTGTGCAACTGACACTGTATTGACCAGAAAATTCCTTCATAGTTTTTACCTATTCAGAATACTACCTTTCCAAATTACACAATAGGTGCTACAGTATTACAGAGCATAAATAAACTGGCAGAAAAGGGGCAAATTGCTGTTGATCAGATGTTAAGACAGGTTCAGGGATATCACCATGGGCGAAAGCAGAACACATTCACCATCAGTGTAGCTACCACTAGTATAATACAGTGAATTTACGCAGTTTCTCTTTTCCTAAGGGGTAAAGTACTGAAAGCAGAGTTAAAGCCCACACAATATTCCTCTGGAAAGGGCTGTACCAGAAAGGAGAAGAGAAATTATGACATAATTATACTGATCAAGAATTTTATAAGTGGAGTAAGATTATTGAATTAAAGGTAAAGATTTTTTTCCTACAAATTCGGAACGAATTTTTTTTAGAGAAGATGGGTATGTTGCATGCCAACCTTGTATAGGGCAATAAAACGGGTAAAATTTTCGAAGTCCAAGAGCAAAGCTATCTCATACATTATGGCAATGTCGAAACGAGGCAGCCGCAACGAAAACATTTCGTCACTAACACTGAGTCAGGCAAAACACATCGGCGTTTCTGACGAGACAGGCAGCAGACTTCAGCATAATGTAGTAGATTGTAGCAGCCAAACAGGGTCGTGTCACCTTAATTATGTGACGAAAGAAAGGCTAAGGTGAATGCAACAAACGGTACCAAGAACTCTTATGATCCAGACTCTTTAAGCAAGCACAGCAGAAGAGAAATCACTAATACTGTTGTGGCGTAAAGGCAAGAGCTGGCTCGCCAGTCGGGAACGATAGAGAAGAGATGGCTGTAAGAAGACATCAGCCAGTTGCACGCTGACCAACCCCTCTCCAGGACCAAACAAGAGTATGTAAGGTTCCTAGACTCCTCATATTCGACGACAAGCATAGAGAAATGAAAGATACATTCTTGACAACGAGCCCTACACGGTCATGATGAATGAATTGATAAATATTAGCCACTACTTTGCTCCATAAATACCCCAACGGTTTAGTTTATAAGACAGTCGGTCAGATGGATCGATGGCATACATGACATTCACACTCAATTCTCCGATTGCAGTGAAGTGGCGTCTGGCAAAAGTCTGTTGTAGATTTTCTGCAGGCTACAGGTAACAACAGCCGCCACTGGGAGAGGTGACTACTGTGCCATAATCACCAGCCACAGAGTTCAACACCACAGTCTGCCTCTGTCGCAGATTGGAGGACCCAGGGGCCTCACCAGGATCAGAGCACCAGCAGTCCTGACATTCCGGCAGACTGAATAGGGCCTACCTGGTCAGCAGGCCAATATCACCAAACTTCATGGCTACACGACAACCTTCATTGCCATATGATAGATGACAAAGGGTGGTGAGCAGAAACAGACAGATCACCTCCTTAGTCGGCATGCGTAAATTAAGTACATGCAGCACTGTGACTCTCTGTCGCAGCATTCAGATCTGGGAACACCAATGTCAGCTGCCTTGAGTGCACTGAAGGCCACTTACAATGCAATTCCTCAGTGGGTATTGACAGATGATACCAACCACAAGTTAAGACGCCATCTGTATTTTCATGGAAATAAATAACTAATTCTGAACCTCCTTTCACTGCGCCTACTGGTGAAGACAGGTCACTATCAGCCTTCCAAGGAAAACTGACAAGGAACGAATTGGGAGATGTCTCGTGACAAGCGACGTACCAAAGATTTTATTACTGTAAATCAGCAGCTGCCTGGCATAGATGAAAGTTGAGTGTAAACAGATTCCATGTATATTCTTCAGGCAACAGCTGAGGAACTTGGTCACAATACTGAAGAACTCTGTATTAATAAATTCCACTTCTCATATAATTGTTCATTAGGATAGAATCGTAAACTCTTACCAGCATTAAAAAGAAAGAAAGACTTCCAATCATTGTTGCATTTGGGGATAGTGAAGAGCTCATTGGTCTTCCAAAAACACAGAATGGTTCTGTTAAAGAGCAAGCAAGCGAGGTCTGTAATGCGTTGAGGAACTGAGGTATTGAACACAATGTGAAAATTCTCTGTAGCGACACGGCTGCTTCAAAGACTGGCTGTCTTAATGTTGTATGCACCTTACTTGACCACAAATTGGACAGGGAGTTGTATTTCCAATGCCAGATCACATATATGAACTTAAACCAAAAATTATTTTTGAATGTAAAGTGCAGTGTGTAACAAGTAGTCCTAACATAACAGTTTTTAAGCAGTTTACAGAAAACTGAGAAAGTGTCAATGTCAGTAATTTTCAAACTGACAAAAATATTGTCGATTTCATTTTAAGAAGTGAAAAATTAAAGGGATGTTAGACTTTTATACGTGCGAATTAGATAAACCACCTGTGGGAGGTAATCACTGTGAACTCATAGGGTTCTGTGTAATAGTTTTGGGAAGAGTCTTCAGAAAACCTGAAAATATACCTTCCAGGAGCAATGCATCGATCAAGATGGGTGGCAAAGTATATTTATTGCTTAAAAATGTTTCGCTAAGAACACAAAATGAACTACCCATTGAAAATAAAAATGTATTGAGCAAAGTCCCTTTGTTCACGGCCCCCCTCCCCCCCCCTGACATGACCCATGGACTTTGCCATTGGTGGGGAGGCTTGCATGTCTCAGTGATACAGATAGTCATAACATATATGCAACCACAGTGAAGGGGTATCTGTTGAGAGGCCAGACAAATGTGTGGTTCTTGAAGAGGGTAGCAACCTCTTCAGTACAGGGGTTACAGTCTGGATGATTGACTGATCTGGTCTTGTAACATCAACAAAAATGACCTTGCTGTGCTGGTACAGTGAACAGCTGTAAGCAAGGAGAAACTAAAGCCACAATTTTCCCCAAGGACATGCAGCTCTACTGTCTGGTTAAATGAAAATGGCATTCTCTTGGGTAAAATATTCTGGAGGTGAAATAGTCCTCATTCAGATCTGCAGCTGAGGACTGCTCAGGAGAATGTCATTATCAGGGGAAACAAAACTGAAATTCTTCAGATAAGAGCAGGGAACGTTAGAGCCCACAACTGGGCAGCTAGGTTAGAGAATTTAAAAAGAGAAATGGATACGTTGAAGTTAGATATAGAGGGAGTTAGGGATGTTTGGTGGCACCAGGAAGGGACTTCTGGTCATGTGAATAGCAGTCCATAAATACTTAATCAAATACAGGTATTAGAGGTGTAGGTTTAATAATGAACAAGAAAATAGAAATGTGGATAATTTAGTATGAACAGCATAGTGAACAAATTATCATAAGCAAGATAGACGTTAAGTCCACATCTACCACAGTAGTGCAAGTTTATATGCCTACTGTCTCCGTAAATGAAGAGTAGACTGTGAAATGTGTGATTGGTTAAAAGATATTACTTAGATAGTTAAGGGGGACGGAAATATAACTGTGAAACTGTGATGATGGACTTGAATTCGATAGGAGGAAAAGGAAGAGAAGGAAAAATAGTATGCAAATGTGGACGGGGAGGGGGGGGGGTAATGGACTGAAATAGTAAGTCATTTGCTGGAATTTTGCACAGAACATAATTTAATCATCGTTATCATTTGGTTTACCGATCATGAAAGAAGACTGTATACTTGCAAGAGACCTGCAGACACTAGAAGGTTTCAGAGTGATCATCTGATAATACAGCAAAGATTTCGGAACCAGATTTTAAATTGTAAGACATTTCTAGAGGCAGATGTGCGGCCTGGCACCAAATTATTGGTTTTATAAACTGTAGAATAAAACTGAAGAAATTGCAAAAAGTTAGAAAATAAAGGGTATGGGTAAACTGAAAGAACCAGATGTTATTGATAGTTTCAGAGGCTGCATTAGGCAACAGTTTACTAGAACAGGGGAAAGATATACAGTAGAAAACCTAAGGTTAGTTTACAGAGATAAAACAGTGAACGCAACAGAGGATTAAATGCATAAAATGACAAGAGAAATGCACTTGAAGACAATATTATAGAAACAGAAGAGGACGTAGAGGAAGATGATCTGGGAGATATGATACTGTGAGAAGAATCTGAGAGAACACTGCTGAAAGCCCAAGTCGAAATAAGGCCCCGAGAGTAGAGGATATTCCATCAGAAGTACTTGTAGCCTTCGGGGAGCCAGCTATAACAGAATTATTTCATCTGGTGTTGAACATGTATGAGACAGCCAAAATACCTTAACACTTCAAGAAGATTGTCATAATTCCAGTTGCAAAGAAAACAGATGCTGACAAGTGCAAATAATACCATAAGTCATGGTTGCAAAACACTAACACAAATTCCTTACAGAAGGATGGGAAAACTGGTAGAAGCCAACATCAGGGAAAGTCAGTTTTAATTCCAGAGAAATGTAGAATCGCACGAGACAATACAGACCCTCTGACTTCTCTTAGAGGATAGCTTAAGGAAAGGCTAACCTACGTTTGAAGCATTTATAAACTTAAAAAAACTTTTAACAATATTGACTGGAATGCCCTTTTGAAATTTTGAATGTTGCAGGAATAAAATACAGGGAGCAGAAGGCTATTTTTAACTTGTACAGAAACCAAACGGCAATTATAGTAGAAGAGGGGCATGAAAGGGAAGGAGAAGGGAGTGAGACAGGGTTGTAGCCTCTGTAAAATGTTATTTTGTGTGTACATTGAGAGGAACAAAAGGAAAATTTGGAGTAGGAAATAAAGTCCAGTGAGGAGAAATAAGAAATTTGACTTTGACCAATGAGATTTTAATTATGCCAGTGACAGCAAAGGACCAGGAAGAACAGTTGAATGGAGGCTATAAGATGAACACCAACCAAAGCAAAATGTGGATAATGGAATGTATTCGAATCATATCAGGTGATACTGAGGGAATTAGATTAGGAAATAAGACACTTTAAATAGTAGATGTGTTTTGCTATTTGGGCAGCAAAATAACTGATGATGGTCGAAATAGAGACGATTTAAAATGTATACTGGCAATGGCAAGAAAAGAGTTTCTGAAGAAGAGAAATTTGTTAACTTTGGATGTAGATTTGAGTGTCAGAAAATATTTTCCGAAAGTTTTTGAATGGAGTGTAGCATTGCATGGAAGTGAAACAAGGTTGAAAAATAGTTTAGACAAGAGGAGAATAGAAGGTTTTGGAATGTGGTGCTACAGAAGAATGCTTAAGATTAGATGGGTATGTCACGTAGGTAATGATTAGGTACTGAATAGAATGGGGGAACAAAGAAGTCTGTGGCACCACATGACTAGAAGAAGGAATCAATGGTAAGACATATTCTGAGACATCAAGGAATCACCATTTTCGTACTGAGGGATATGTAGAGTTTAAAAACCGTAGAGGAACACCAGGAGATGAATACAGCTAGCAGATTCAGAAGGATGTAGGCTGCACCAATTACTTAGAGATGAAAAGGCTTCCACAGGATAGAGTACCATGACCAGGTGCATCATACCAGTTTCTGGGCTGAAGACCACAGACATAACATATGCCAAACTGTAGCTTCAGTTGCAGTGGACCTGTAAAACCTTCTCTTCTGGATCTCTGCTTCTTAAAAGATCTGAAATCGTTTGAAAGTATATATTCCACCATTTCAAAAGCAGCTGCCCTAAGGAAAAACTTAATCATCATGTGTGGTATTTATCAAAACAGATATCTCTTTGATGATGAAGTGGACATACAAACCAATATTAAAATGGTAGCACACTTGGAGAGAGAGAATCTGGAAATGAAAGAAAGATGTATGCCTTTCTGTGGAGAGGGATAGACCATTTAATGTTAATATTATTCTGATTATCAATTAAATCTCCTAATTCACTCTCATCTTCGTTTCAGAGAAATATGACCCGACTTCATGTCATGCAAGAGCAGTTGATCTGTTCTCTTGCCTGAAGATTATGATCACTAGTTTTGTTCGAGAAAGACCTTCGACGTGGACGAGAAGCACTTTATATTTAGGCACTAAAATATGCCGAAAGGATAGTCAAGGAATAAAAACTGTTAATGACTTTGCTGAAATGTAGATGAGGAACAAAAGGAATTTGTATTGTGTTTTGTTCAAGAAAATTGTAGATTGTACCCAGATTGCAAGAAAGAAACATTGAAAAGAAAATATACTAAAGAATACTAAACGCATTCTAAAAAGCAAAACTAAATTTAATTTTGATTGAATGCATTTATTAACTCACTGCAGAAGTAGCTGCTCCCGTAGAACCGATGACGCCACACAGAGTGTATCTGAAGCCCGAGACGCTCACAGAGGCCAATTCGAAGTGCTCGATAGGCTGCATAGTCACCAGTTTAGGCCAATACAGAAACAGCAGCTAAGCTGCTTACACTGCCTACAGACCTGGCATATGTAGCGAGTGTTTTTCAGTGAGTGAACCATCATCGACACAAGACGAAAACCATGGTAGACACAAAAAAGGACAAATCACTAGATTCGGATTCACCACACCACTTCTGCTGCCCGATTCTAGAACGTTTAGCTTTCCGATATTCAAATACGCTTTCCCTTCCTATATGATTCTCGAAGCAGTACCAGATTCACTTCAACAGAGTCCTCTGGACAACAAAGAAATTAAAGAGATCGTCTACAAGCCAAAATACCAACAAGAATTTCGGATGATATAGCAACTTCATATAGAATAACTGAATGAGCGATAGTACTTCAATCAATTTCTACAGGGGGAGACAAAAATTTTCTACATACTGTAGACTAAATTTCCAAGATTTCAGTTTCTACAGAATAGGTAAAATTTCTCTACATCAACAAACTTTTTCAAGATCACTATGTTAAAATATTAAGACTAGTGAGATAAGAAGACATACAAGCCAGAACATCAGGCAACCAATCCTAGCTTAAATTTTTTCTACCAGGAGATTTTTCCCTCAGCTGTAAGATGAATGCCGGGATTTAGAGTACAGGAAACACAATTAAGAACGTTTTCCTCCCAAATATCCATCCATCTTCAGTAAAGAACATTACAAAATTACATAAGCTCCCAGTTACCCTAAACAAACTTTGTCATGACAGAGCAAATTACAACTACTAGCTGAAAAGGTCTATCTTAGTAGTAAGGATCTTGGTACACTTTTGGTATCAAATTGATACGCTAATTAATTGAATTGATCAACTGAACCATCCTCTCTTCTCTTCCCCTTAACCTATTGTTCTGACAATTGATTTACAACCGCCTGAGAGTTGATTTATGACCTCCTGTTGGTAATCAGTCCGTCTGAGAAACCCCCACCCTCCCTGCCTCTCCTGCCCACCCAACCATCTGGGCACTTGCTCAGTTTGAACCATCTGTCCCCACTGATCGAGGTGGCGCTGTGGTTAGCACACTGGACTCGCATTCGTGAGGATGATGGTTCAAACTCCATCCGGCCATTCTGATTTAAGTTTTCCATGTTTTCCTTAAATCACTTCTGTCAGTTGCTGAACATCACCAACTTCCTACCCCATCCTTCCCTAATCCGATGGGACGAATGACCTCACTGTTTGGTCCCTTCCCCCAAATCAACCAACCAACGACTTGTCTCCCACGTGGGAATTCCCCCAGCCCTCCCCTCCTCTCTCCCACTCTCCAATCCCCTCATGGAAATTGATGGGAAAAAGACTCAGTCAGTGCTGGAGATGAAGAATCTCATGACATGACATGAATGTCAATTCTAATAATGTACTGTTCAGTTCAGTTTACAGATTTTTTATTTAATCTGTTTGCTTGAGATAGGGCTCCCCCACTTGCGGAAACTCACATCTACACACCTACTGCCCCACTTCCCATGACATAATAACTGTAAGCATCATGAAGTGGAGTGAAGTGTGGTTTATTAGCTGCTGTTTTAGGTCACATGCACATGTGCCTGTTGTTCAGGCAGGAGGCATGTGCATCTGCATGCCACACATGTCAGGCCCCTACTGTGGCTCTAGTTCCATATGCCGCCAACAAGTGGCAACAGTGTTCCAGTTGGCACCCACCCTTAAACTGATCCATCTGTGTTACGCTGTTGGGCAGAAAGGACTCACTATGGAGCACTCGTGTGATGACGAAAAAGAAGGGCGATGTTGTGCTGTGGTATGCATTTTGCTGGATGTTTTAGCTCAGTCTGGAATCATTTTACTGGAGAGTCTTAGTATGTAATGTCCTCCTAGGAAAGTACTGTCGTAATGTGATCAACCGAGAAGTTGGTGCTGGACAGAGAGGAGATTAATGAGTTTATTATCTGCAAGCATACAGTTGAAGACTGCTTCCATAGCCTCCCACATGAGAAATGTAAGGAGGAGATAATGGATGAGCATGGGGTGAATACATTTTCAGCAGCGGCATGGGCTGAAGATGCACTTCGCAACTCATAGAGACTGCGGCCTGTGTTGGAGCTGTTCGTGTTTTTCAAATGGTCTGTCAATCCACAGTGCAGAACACAACTTTGTCCTGTCCCACTATACTAGACAGAAATAACCAAACGTGTTCACTTTGGTGTATGGGCGTGGACTGAGGTTGTTCACAAAACTGCCACAAAGGACGCTTGAAACAGGTTTCTCCTCCCCTACCACTTCCCTTGGACACCAATAGGAACCCTTCTTCCATCTGAGTCAGTAGGAATGTGGGAAAACTACACCTGGTCACATGATTGTGACATTGGTGTATATAAGACAGACGCACTCTCACTCGCAGTCAGTCAGTAGAAGAACCATAAAGTGTAAATAGCAGCAGAGATCCTCATCCACCTCTGCACTGCAGAAGAAACATAAACGTAAGTACTCATTACATGTCTTTGCTACGATTATCACACATAGCGGTTCTTCCTCTTCTTTGTCTAGTTCCATTTCTTTTTTCAACTCCATTTCTTTGTCTGTGGATGCTTATTGTTTTCTCTTCTTTGTTCAGTAGCATCCAGAGTGTCCAGACAAGCAGCGACTTCTAGCAAGTCTGGACCAGCAGCGGTCTCCAGCTGACAGTGATCTTCGGCATGCCTGGGGCAGCAGCAGCCATCACCAACTCGTTGGGACCTACAGTGACCTCTGGAACATCAAGGCCAGCAGCGGCGAGCTTCTATTGTCCATCCAACTTAGTGATTTGTGTAGTGAAGACACCCAACCAGTCTCTGACTCTCAGAGGAACTGTGCTGGATGCCTTACACCACATGGTGCAGGTCAATACTAGTCTTCAACATATGCACCATCCCAGTGTTACTACAAGGACAGAGTGTTGATATGGTACATGAAATGCTGCCAATTCCTCCTAGTGCTCTACTGCTTTTCACATCAACTTATAATTTAACAGCTAGCGGTTCAGAGTGCTTAAATATTGGTTTAGAAGCATCGGTGGAGTGACTGGTATGTTGTGCTAGAGACTGAAAATGCATCGAACAGTGTTAAAGTATGATCTACGGAGTTGGAATGGGATGAACTGTATAATACAGAACCCTGCATCAATCAGCAGCTGACCTTAATGTATTCTCCACCTCTCTGTGCTGGCCTAATGGTATCTATGACATCACTGTATGACAGCATGACACTCATGGTGAGATCTGGAGGTCGATCCATTTGCCTTGAAGACCCCACCATTACAAACTTGTTTGGCATAAGGATGATGCTATTCCTCATGTTGGATAGACTGAACTGTGGGCTCCTATGTGTCCTAACTGTGACTAAAGGTGTTGTGAGCTATCTCTATAAATACAGTGTGCATGCAGACGACTTAGCTCACAGTATCAACACAGTGTCAAAATATGAAGCTAAAGAACACCCACCAGTTTGAGAGAAATACATACTGAATTCTGTGCATACAAGAGACCAATATCCTTTCTTCCTGGAGTGCTAGTTTTGCAAGGTTCGCAGGAGAGCTTCTGTGAAGTTTGGAAGGTAAGAGGCGAGGTACTGGCAGAACTGAAGCTACGAGTGCGGGCCGTGAGTTGTGCTTGGGTAGCTCAGATGGTAGAGCACCTGCCCGCGAAAGGCAAAGGTCCCGAGTTCGAGTCTCGGTCTGGCACACAGTTTTCATCTTCCAGGAAGAGACCTTTTTTGCAAAATACTGTACTATTGTGAAGACTGAACCAGTGAATTTTTATTTACGAAGACCATTACTGATGTGTAAACAAAAAAATGTTATCACAAATCTTTGTTGTTTTTCTTATTTAACTAACCTGTCATTATACAATGTAGGTGTAGCGACAGTGGCTCAGTCGGTAAGATGACTGGGCTATAGTGGCTTCACATATTATTATTATTATTATTATTATTATTATTATTACTACTACTACTACTACTACTACTACAAAAAGTGTTCATTTTTCTACAAGCGCCCACTGTACTCCAGAACATGATGTAATCCGTATCATGACAGTGTGGGTGAAGCATCAGATCTTTGTTGTAAGTGACTGATCCTCTGGTGGTGTGGAAGAGGATCGAAAGAAAAAGAAGAAAGGGTTATTCATACCCGATAATGTACAGTGATTATTGTAGGTCCAGCCAATGGCAGTAAGACAAATGTTTTCATGTCACAACTAACACACCTGGATAAAGTCCGCTTTGAGCATGTATGTGTATTTTCAAAAATGCTGTTTTAGCCCAAGTACCAGCTACTGCAAAAGATACTGCAGAGTGTAGATGGTATAAGATGCTCCACATTCAGTCAAAGCAGTCAAATCCCCCCCCCCCCCCCCCACACACACAAGAATCAGTAAAGCCAAACACAGTCATCATATTTGACGACGTTACTGTAGAAAACCAGGATCAAATTCCACGACATTTCCGTTTTGGTCATCATACAGGTGTAGATGTATATAATTTGAGACAGACATATATCATAATGCGAAACAGTTGGTGTGGGATAATACGAATCTCATTACAGTTTTCAAACAAGACAGTTTGAATTTAAAACACATTTACCAGCTGTATGTAGGAAACGACATGCCATTCAATTATTTTGTAAAGATATATGCAGACTGATGGAATGACGCACATTACGAATTTCTCGTTATTGGAAAATCAAGAAAACTGAATGACAGATGGAGCTTCTAAGAGTTTGTTTTATAGCTGTGAAAAAAGTGATCATGGACAAGTTCACACATATGTCAGGCACTGAGAGGATAGGTGTGCATAGATAGAGAATATGTCTATACATAGGTGGTAAATTTTAGTCTCTCGAACGTAAAGTTGAGGAGCTAAAGATGCATGTCCAGATTCTTCTGAGACTGATCAATGTATCAGATGCTAGGGTTAAAGAACAGAGACATGCACCCAGATCGTTCTGAGAAAGAAAGTTGTTGACAACGTTGAGGGAACTAAAAAGAAAGTTCATGAGTTAATTTGGAAGTTGGAAATTTGTGGTAAGTTCCTATTGGACCAAACTGCTGAGGTCATCGGTCCCTAGGCTTACACACTACTTTATCAAACTTAAACTAACTTACTCCAAGGACAACACACACACCCATGCCCGAGGGAGGACTCGAACCTCCGACAGGCGGAGATGCATGAACTGTGGCAAGGCGCCCCAGACCGCGTGGCTTCTTGACTTAAATGTAAAAGTTGAGTGAAATGTATATAAGGTGCAGTCTGTGAAGTAGCCCACTTAGTGTATGACAAGACGTCAACTAATCATTAGTCACAGCATGGGAGGCTGTTTGAAAGAAGTTATGGCTGCTAAGGTTAGGACATTTGGATCGACACTGAGACAGCCCTTTAAACCAGTCACTGAATCACTGGATGAACTCTCAGCAAATTTACACTATGATGACGATGATTAGATTGCAGGTTTCATTAACTGTCACATTCAGTGTCAGTGGTGAAAACCCACACACGTTGATCATGCAGTTTATAAGTTTAAACGAAAAAAAAACAATAGAAATAGATGACAGGGAATTTCAAAGAACACCAGTTCCGCTGAACCTCATTTTCCCAAAACCCTCAAAAACAGTAAAATTGTCACCCAAAGATCTGGAGGTGTATGGTGAAATATTACAGTTGACAAGAGTACACAGGAAAGATGGAAACCAATTCAGGACGACATACAGAGACATTATAAGACAATTATTATTAGATGTTTGGTATAGCTGTGGTGAAGATATTGACATTCAGCAAGAAAGAGTTAGCAATCAGCCCCCTAAGTATGTATTACAGCGCCCAACTGAGCCGTTCGTGGCTAGTGTTCATGCTCTTTATTGTCATCTTCTCTTTACGATACTACCGCCTCGTTTTCTTATTCGATTTACTGGCGTCACTAAGTTCCTGTCTTACCTGCCTGTGAGTGGCACCAGCAGCGCTTATCGATAAGAGCACAGACGTATTATCTTTGAAGCGACCGCTAGTATTTCCCACTCGTGTGAGCCGGGAGTTCAGTCGGGACAGAGCAGCAGTGAAGTTGGGGATGGAGCGCCAGTGAGGAGCGGACAGCCAGTACTTGCCGACCGCTGGCCACACACACATGAACTGTCCGACAGAAGGAGATTGGAGTGGGAACGACCGCTGGTTGGTCGTTCGGTTGGTCGCCTCATTGGTTGACGTGAATTGGGTCTTTTGACCGTTTCTGGGCTTCGTCAGTTGGTCATCTTGCCTGACGTGGGTAGGTTCCTTCCTCGTGCAGAGATGTCGTCGCACTTGGGGAAGAGTTATCTCTGCATGGTTGGGTCTGAGCAAGTGTGCCTGGGTCACCGTGTCTCCGAGTTCCGAACGGACATCGAGTTGAGTCGGCTTGCAGCTGCTGTGAACTCCAGACAGCCAAGACTCGCCCGACCGTTGCCGACACACGTGACTTCAGTGGGAACGACCTGGGTTGGTCGTTCGGTCGGTCGTCTCGTCGGACGACGTGTATTTGGTCGCCGACCGCTTGTGGAAACTCTCTGTGTGTCGAATTCATTCGTCCTTATTGTCCCACAGTGATTGCTTTTACGATTGTTAGAGTTCTTGTGTAAGTGTGTTTACGTGGAACCGTGTGTAGCTTCTGTGATTTCCACTGAGCAGATGAATGCTGTCTGCATACTGAAATAGTCAGTCGGTCAGTTGAAATAGAGCAGTTAGTGTGTCGGGTGGAAGGGAATTGATGGAATTGATTTGGCTGTTGGTAGGTTCTTCAGCCGTCCCTAGGTCATGTTGCCATCCAATTGCTTAGCGTTACGCTTGGCTGCCTGTCTCACCTGAACTGTTGTTAGAGTTTCCTCTCCAGGCCGAACCTTGGAACAATTCTGAGCACTACTGTTTGTTGTTTGTAATTGTCATTTTATTTGGTCGCAGGTACCGTGCCAGGCCTTCAGCCGTGTATTAATATCGTCTGTTTTATGTGTAGTATATGGCCTTCAGCCGATCTTCATGTCAACTATTTTAAGATTAGGCCTTCAGCTGTGTTTGATTTAAAATTCTTGTTTCTCTGTATTTAGGCCATCAGTCGTGTTTGTTTCAGAATCTGTGGCTTAAATATGAAATCCTTGTCTGTAAGGTTTCTCCTGAAATCTTGAAACGGCCTTCAGCTTGTAAGCATATTGTCATATCGCTGGCTTAGTTGTGGAGTATCTTTGTGGGCAGCAGCGTCTGTAGAGAGCCGAGCGCGGGACACGGTACTGTTATGTTGTGTAGTGTGTAGCTCTGCATGTGAGAGGCTTTTTTAGTATTCAGGTTGAAGTGTTGCTACAAGTGCTGTTACAGTAAAGTGATGGAATATGGAAGTGATTCAGAGGAAAGTGCGTCAAGAAGTAATGAAAAAATGAGCAGTGCCATCGATAACGTATTTATGTATCCTCTTCTTGCGTGTCGCACAGCATCGATCATCCGCGCCATGTTAGGTCTCCCAGAATGAACCAATGTGAATCAGTAATAATTAGTTACCGTAAAGGAGTGCAGTCAAGTGCCAGTGTCTTGCAGCGAGCGTGAGAACGTGCGTTCGGTCACCACGCTCGTACAAGTGTAAACTGAGAACTGAAAAATTAACTCTACGAACAGTGTTATATCATTACTTGTGTCAAGGAGGACTATTACCAGACATCTGTATGTGTGACGAGCGTAAGAACTTTAGTTCGATCATTCGGCTTCCGCATCATCAATAATCACGCGCGTCGTGTCGGTTACGCCTACGCTCGTCTGAATGATATTGGTGAACATATAAACATAAAAACTGTTAATTGGGATGAAAATTTACGATTTAGAGTGTAAACAGTGCAACCTGTGGTTTCCATATCGTCTCAGAATATGGATGTTCATATCAGACATAGGACAGTGTTGTGTTTTAACGTTGAGTGGCTCCGCTAAACTTGCTTGCATAATTCGATAGACAATTTCAGGCAAGCCAGCAGCAGGGTGGAGCAGAACAGTACGACCGCCGCCGGATTACCAGATATGTGGTGTGGACAGGGCGCACGGTCAAGACAAGAAACGGTCACGAAACGAGAAGTCAGTTAAAGGTCCCCCACCCTCAAGTGAACTCCCGGGCGTGTTACATGGCGACTGTAATGTTCCCTGGCAGCACACACACTATTAATAAACTAAAATTTAATTGTACTATATACGCCGCTATGAAGCAATTCGTATATACTGTAATTGTTTAACAAAAAATATTATTTAATTTTGTATAAAGGACGTTGGTTATTATTGTAATATTTTCTGTAATAATATTCTCGATGTATTTATGATTGTAATATTTCTATACTCATAATGTAATTACGAAATATGTTAAAATCTACGATGAAAAAAATGTAAAATACAGCCACAGAGTAAAATAATGTTGTAAGATTACAAAAAGACATTCACAATCAGCAATAATATAAATAGGAATACATAACGTGCATTCTTTGTCGTCTTCCTCGAGAGCTGAGAGAGAGAGGAACCTGTGACGTAGCATTATATGAATGAGTAGACTTCTTTTGTCTGTATCTATCTTTAGCCGCCATTAGAGGAGAAATTATAAAGGTGTGTAATTTTAATTATTGTTGGGGGTCTAAATACATTATAATTTATCAAAATTGTGTATTACTAATGTAAATTAGCTTGCCCATGTCATCTATAATATTTCTTTAAAGAATTTTCAGCATTTTTAGCGCTTATCGTTGGTGTTGCTGGGCTGCGCCGCGACCGAACGATTTGCAGCGGCGGCATATTTAAAAAATTGTTCCGCTATAAAATTAACCAAACCCGTAAATCGGGAGCAGGTAAAATTAGCAGTGAATTACGAAATATTTTTCTTTTACAGCGATCCTGAGGCTGACTGAATTTATTACTGGTTTTACATTTGTGCATTCATAGGCGGATAATTAACATTGAAGTTGTTAATCTGTTGGTTCTTTCAATTTCTAAAGCAAATAACTTAAACGAATAGTGAAGTGTGTTTTGTCAATGATAATTAAACGTTCAGGTCGGCTTGGCAATATTTAACCATTTTAGGCTAACAGAGACAGTCTTGTGTTCCATAGCCGGGAAAGAATTCAGTAAATATTTAAAAAACCCACTGCATCTAGAAAATATGTGGCAAGGCCGAAATACGTAAAATATTTAATTCAAATAATTTTCAAAGTCATAAATGTTATTAATCAGTTAGTTTGAATTTATCAGCATGAGAGGGTTGCTAAAGTTCCGTAATTTTAAATGTGTTTAATTTTGTCTAAATGAATTTTTATTACCACACGTAAAAAAAGGGGTTCTACAACAAAGTTTGTACTGAAAGAGTAAATAACAAAAATATTTAAAGCCATTTCTTCCCCATTTTACATTTTCATCCAATCATTTTTACATAATAAATATCTTTTATCACCAAACGACGTGTATTAAGGACTTGCAATTTTCGGATAAGAAGTGCCGTACAATTAATTTCGAGAGTGAACTGTTTCTGTGTAACTGTTAATTTGGATTGTTGAGTGACGTCACGCTAGCTGTTGGACGTGTACGTCAAAGAACTTGTGACACAGTGTATATACTCGTCCGATCAGTGATAGTGCTAAGAGCTAGTGCTAGTTAACATACTCCATGGTGTTGCGCCTTGACGACGCTAGCGGCACCTAGGCCTATGTGTGAAAGGGAACAGTTATTTGGCAGCCATCACCGTATACGACGTGAGCGGCGCCTAGGAGCGATGCGGTAAACATTAGCACGCTTTGCAGAGAGGGTGCAGTGCTTAACGCCGGACGGCGTCAACTGAGTCGGCGCTACGCTATAGCCGCGACTACAGAACCAGAAGACAACGCGAAGTAAGTCGCGCATCACAACGTTACCTCACGTACCTGAAGCAACGATAGTAATTAACTGGCAGTGCAGATTGGGTTCTATAATTATGTAATTACAGACAGTAACAGTTGACATACTTTTGTTCATAAAATTACGAGCCATAATTACTTTGCCAATCGTACAGTAAAGTAAATGTCACTGTCAGACCCTTCTTATTTAGTAGCCTAATTTTTAACAACAGTTAATACAATTGCAGAGCTATATTTACGTCAGCTTATATTCCTTTTTTTTGGTTACTTGATCTTGTATGTTATGTGTGCTTCTGAGCATGAATTACAGCGCTGAGTGCATACAGCGTTGTAGTTTGGTTCTGTCTATTGCAATCCATTCTGTACTATAAGCGTTATTGTGATTTGTTTATTGCTCGCTTGAGTGACTTATCTGTGGTTCAATATGGCAAATATTGAAGTTGGTGCAACTGCAGTAGATAGGGATGTGAAAGCAGTCTCTTTAGGTGAAAGTAATCAGGTGGAGACGAAAACAGACGCTAGTAACAGTGAAATGTCGAAGGATTCCGGTATAGGTGACAGTGGTTTATTAGCAGAGATGGGAAGTCCTAATGCAGTGTCGTCACCAATCATGGAGACGCCCAAACGAGATGATTGTATACTTAGGCCTGACCTGTCTGTCGTTGACATGCTCAAAACATTATTTAATAGTAACAAACAAATAAAAGAAGACATTAAGTGCCAGAAGGAAGATATTAAGCGATCGATAGAGCATGAGTACAAACAATTAAGGGAAGATATTAAGCATGAGTACAAACAATTAAGGGAAGATATTAAGCGATCAGTAGAGCAGATAAACGAAGGACTCAATGAAAAGGCCGACGAAACTAATGAGGCTCTAAAAAAGCGGGCTGAATCAAGTCATCAAAGGATAAATGAAGTTACCATTCCATTTGAGGAGAATGTTGCAGGCAATACTAAACGTTTTGAAAAGGTAGAATCGGATGTCAAAGAAGTGAAGGAAGAACTTACGAAAAGGGTTGAGGTTTACGACGAGAATTTCGAACAACTAGAAGTGGAAGTGAAACACTGTAAACACAGGATATAAAAGGAATTATTGCAACGATTTTGGTCGTGACAGATGCAAAATGCAGTACGTAACACTCTGTATCACGGTAGAAGGTTTGAGATAGAGTGTGACCTGAAATTAACGAAATTTTTCCAAGGTAATTATGAGAGGAGCTTGTATTTAGGTGAACCAGTGACGACAGAAGCAATAGTGTCCCTGATCATAAGTAAACAACCAAATGGAGTTCAGGATAAGTTGTTAGTAATCCCTAGAGATGACAAAGATGCAATGAAGTCGGTATCAGGACAATTAGACATGTTGTATGAGTCACAAGGAACAGGAGGAGGAGATCATAGAAGAGTATCATGGAACGATGAACCCAATACAGATACCCATTCAAACCATGAAAATAGACATAGTGGACGATATTGGAAAAATAATAATGACAGGAGACATTACGGTTGTTTCTGTGGCCATGGTGGTCACAGGGGCGACCATGGCAGTTACGGATATCAGAACTCAAGGCATGATGCATCGGATGACCAAGTGCGAAACTGGAAACTTAACAAGTGGAAAGAGTATATAACCTATTTTGAGGATGTAATCAACAGCATACCTCATGCCACAAGGGCAAACACCATGTGGAAAACATCAAACTATACCATAGTGAGCAAGATTAATGACTGTTTGTTTTCTGTGACGTGGGAACTGTACACATGTCAGCTGCCATTGTCCTTAATTACAGACATTAATTTCTGATTATTGTGAGGTTTTATGAGGACACTCTTATCGAGTGAGATTTAACTAGGATGTGTTCCCTATCTGTTTAACCTAGATTATATGTATTACATTTCTTCTTGCCCACACAGTGATATGGATCGAGTGATTACAAGTGTCTAGTGTATATAGGTTGTGCTATCCAAAAGTTTTTCATTTAAAAGTTTTTTACTACTCCTGCTTTCTTGACTGCTATTAATTTTTGTACCATTCACTTAGCAACTAAATTTAACTTAGTGGAGATCCAAATATTTTTCTTCTTAATAGCGTATGTGTTTATTATGTCATATAGAACATCGTAATGTTTACTGTAGAAGTAACGGATTATGGGTAAGTTGGATAGGCATTGCTAGGACAACACTGAGACATTCATTATCCTGTTTCATGTACGCCAATGGACGGATTACCGCGAGGCGAGAGTGGCGAGCTAATGACTATACTGCGCATATGCCGGTCGGCGCAGCATCGACGCTACAGTCACTCCCCACCCCTTTCAATGCAAAGAACGCTCCCTTGTGATGCAGTGTTGTGAGTAGTGAAATAATTTTTTTTCCTGGATTTTTGACGGCCTAGTGCTGATGGAGGTCCTTTAGTTTTTGCCTAATAGTGTTACTGGTGATTTATCTACCAAAAGTATCAGTGAATGCATGTTTTTTTTATATTATTATTTTTTTATTTATCTCTTTCTTTCAGGCACCTGCCCATCATACCTAACCCATAGTATTTGTATCTGTAAACTTATCTATTTCAGGGACTTAATATTTTTGTGTCTTCTTGTATTAGCTCGCTGGTCGGAGTGGCCAAGCGGATATAGGCGCTACAGTCTGGAATTACGTGACCGCTATGGTCGCAGGTTCGAATCCTGCCATGGGCTTGGATGTGTGTGGTGTCCTTAGGTTAGTTAGGTTTAAGTAGTTCTGAGTGCTAGGGGACTGATGACCTCAGAAGTTAAGTCACATAGTGCTCAGAGCCATTTGAACCATTTGTATTAGCTCCTTGTTTATCCACTCTATTGTAACTGTGTCTTGCTATACAGGTTGCACTGTAGGTAGGGTTCTTTTATTATGTAAAATATTCTTTGCGTATTTGACAGCTGTTCTTTATGATTCCATGATTATGTGTAACTCATGTCTGGTCCATAATTGCACAAACAAGCACACAAAACATTCCCTGATAGGCATGGTGTGATTAAAGGTTTGGAATTATGATGGACTGATCTTGTCCATACATGTATGATGGAATACTCACATAAGAATAATGGATTCAAATACATTTTAATGGTACTGATGCACACTCCAAATTTCCCTGGCATTATCTGTTAAAACAAAAATGAGAATAGACGACTTATAGGTGTATGAGCGTTTGTTGCAGACAGGGATGAATTGATGCCCAGACAACTTTCAAACTGAGCACAGTGGAGAGCTTTAGCATAGGTATTTCAACACCGCAGACTACTCAGCATTCACCCACCTGAAGGCGAGTATCGTGGAACGTCTGAACAGAACAATAAAAGGATGCATTTTAATCTTCACGGCTCATAAAAATGGACAGATATCCTCCAAAAATAATTGAACAGTATAATCGAACCAAACACAGCACAGAGAAGATGAGATATATCGCTGTTTGTGATAATGGACTCATGGATACAGTGTAGTATTGTATTTAAATGCTGGATCCATGTAAACAGAAATATAATGTAATGATTTGGTATGTATCTCAAAACACAAGACAGCATTTGAGAAGGAGTCTTCCAAACAGGCAGAGTGAAATATTTACAGTTTCCAAAGAGCAGAGAACAAATCCCAGAACTTATATCTCAAAGCGTAGCAGTGGCACTGAAATTTCAGCATGATTTTACACCGAGTAACTGCAGAAGAGCTCAGAATCGCATGTGTTTCTCATAGGGAATGTCATAAGATGATGAGGGAATAGAGCACTAGTTATAAGGCTTGGTTTTTCTGCAACACAAAACATCTGGACTGACACACACGATGTGCTGTGGTGCATGGAGCACAACCAGCACAGTAGCATAATATGCATGATAGGAGACACATTATGGGAGGTGGTGGTATTCTCTTACTTCATTGTGGATATAATTACTGCGGACCTGATACAAAGCTTCAAAAACGTTTGGCTTCTTATGATAAGGGGATTAACATGACTGGCGAGGCATGTTTGAAACACGAAACTGCATACGCAAAACACAAATATATCCCAGGACGTCACACTGCAGATCGAAGTTGGGCTGATAAAGCCAAAGGAATATGTGTGCGGAAGGATATTGGTATAGGGGCAACGCATTCAGCATTTGTAGTTGATAAAACCACGAGTGGCAAAATTAGGTTGGGCTTGGATGTGATTTTCAGGCAAGTTGTGAACACTGTATGTCGTACACTGAAGAAGAAGACAATGATGATGAAGAAGGAGAAGCCAGGGCAGGGGTGTTTAAAAAATCGTATCCTAACAGTGACGCATGCAGCTAAAAGGACTGGTTAAAGCACTCCGGGTTCTGCTGATACCCAACACATCAGGCAGACTTATCCCATTCCTCATTCCTTCCCTTACAAATCTCTCAGTGTCGGGTTCAGTGGCAGGTGGTGTTGCGGCCATTGCCAGAACAGTGAAGAATGCACTGAACTCCCAGGAGCAGCTAGAGGAATCAAGAAGACATAACAGCATGATGGAAGCAGCAGTCATCGCAAAAGGATTATACTTGGAACCATACAAGAAAGGACTGGGTCTCTCAAAAATAAAAAAAATTCCTGTCAGCTATCCTACCGACAGGCTGCTTTCAAATACAGATCTACTCAAGTTTCCGTGTGTGTGTTTACGCAGGATACATCACTGAAGACTATTTGGAAATCCAGAGAGTGAGGAATTGTGAATTTAGATGTTGCTGATAAATCTGGAACCCAATAGGTGGCGTATGCTAAGATAAATACAATTAACGTTCACTATTTCGACTCTTTTAGAGATCTGCAGCCACCAGAAGAGTTACTACGATACTTCACCGACAGAAGATGTGTGTTCTTCAATTTTCATCGCTGTCAAGACAACGTTAACGAAGAAGCATATATATATAAAGAGATGCATTAAACATCCACCTGTCAATTGATGGTAGGATGAAATGTCATATACTATGACTTTAAAAGAACGATCGTCAGTAACACACGCGAATTACTTCCCGCTGATTGATATAAGCAACGATCGTCAGTAACACACGCGAATTACTTCCCGCTGATTGATATAAGCAACAAGGAGTGGAATATTGCGCTGATTGGACTAGAGACATACAACAACAGCATACCAAATGTCACAGAGGCTAACAATAAACTTCATCTGGAAATTAATGGTGCGAAAGAAAGTGTGGAAATAGAATCTGGTACATACCATATTGACGATTTAAACGAAGTTTTAAAACGGTCACGAAAAGGGATTGCGCTGTGTGTAAACAGCAATACACTGAAATCTGAAATAAAGACAACGAGTGCAAGACTGACTTTAACCAGAAATGTCCGATAGGACAGCTGCTGGGTTTCACAAATGAACATGATTTGAAAATGGATCCTAATAAATTTTACAGATCTGACCAAGCAGTGGTTATACTTCCAGTGAGTACACTCTGCGTCGAGTCTATCATTGCAACAATAGATTGATTCATACAATTTACGGATTCTTTGACTCAGTTGGAACAGTGTATAAGAGCATTGACACCCCTACCAACGCTACTTACCTCCCAGCAACAGTTCAGACGTGGGACTGTCTGGGGCTGCGTATTGTGTACAAGAATAATCAATTTGTTGACTTCTGTGGCGAAGAAACTATTGTGCGGCTACATCTAAAGTGGAGCCAGCAATGACCTAGAATGTGCAGGAACCTGGAAGCTGCGTCGATCTTCGACCAGTCGGGATCTGCTGGAAGCAGAAACGATGAACTTTAACTTCCTGGACCAGAAGCGTCGTCAGCGAGCTTCAACCAGTCAGGGGTTACAGCAGCCTCCAGCGTCCCCATATTGTCAATGAAGGCATGACTGGCATAAAGTATAAAACCAACATTGACAATGCACAGTGTGGCACTTCACAAGAGAACTGCAAGGTGATACCATATGAAAACTACGAGTTCATTAAATCGGTTCGTCTGAAACCTTATAATGATGACATCCGATATACCTAGCCCAGTGTAACACGACGAGTGTATTACACACTAGGGATGCTACTTCCAAAAACCTTATGCATCAACCACATTTAACAAGAATTATGAAATTAGTGCTATCAGCCAACAGCAAGACGCTTTAAACCTTCTGCACATGAGTTTCATATATTTTCACGGATTACTTATGAAAGGGTATGGTACCGATAGAGTGGCATCGAACCTTACACGTAATGCTTTAGTGTTCCTGATTCATGACGACGATATGAACTTAATGGGGTCGAGGTTGACCATACACACATTATAGACATAACATGAACTCCCTCGGATACGAACGATTTAGAAAATGCTGGATGGTCCACAGATACTCATCTGTGGATAGAACAGTGGGAGAGTACAAGAGATTTAATGCATATATACTTTTAAAATTGCTTATGGGATACTTTGAGGATATGCTGCAAATTGTTCTGAATGCTGAACAGGAATTTATTGTGGTATGGAATGCAACAGATTCAAGGAGCTTAAGAGCAGAAGAAGATCACCATCAATAAAATAACATAGAAAATGTCACACGCCACTGTAATGAGTGAGCAATGTTTGAAGCTTTTAAAGGTTCTGAATGCTAGTAAATTTCTACTGTTACCTTTCCGTTCATGGGAGGTATTCGAGTACCAATGCTACCAAATGCAATCAGACCAATGAGGTCTATTAAAACCTCCTCTTAATGGGAGATGCACAGGTTCATCATACTGGCGTTTCAGAGCAATAGAAGAGGGAATATAGCAAATGATTATACTAATTTTGACAGTTGCAAGTTAATTAATGCGAAGCTCTACCTGAACTCCGAATTCTACCTGTATGATAATATACACCTGCAGTGGAATGAAAATGTATACAGTCTAGTATCTGACATGTATTCAAGGTTCCATGCTTCATACTACAAAGAGGAAGGATGTCCACTCAGCCCATGGAAATTCAAGGAGCTGGCGCCAATTATCGTAAAAGACTGCTCACAACAGAATGAGATAGTTAAATCAGGACCTATAGATGTAAGAAATGAATTTACCTCTTTGGAAAATTTTGGAGAACATACTGCAACATATGCTCAAGTTGTACGTGAGCATGAGATTAACTGTTGCCGGTTCACTGGTGTTGTGCAGCGAGCTGCATAAACGAACAAGTGCTGCCCCATACCCAGATCATTTCACAGTGATATCTCAATATGTGAACACCATTGCAGGCGCTCAGGGTTTTTTATGATGATGAGTGTAGACAGTTAATATTTAAAGTAGTAATAGACGGAAAGTCATTGAGTAAAACATAAGTAAAATCCGACATTCCCCAAGGAAGTGTTATAGGCCCTCTATTGTTCCTGAACTATATTAACGACATAGGAGACAATCTGAGTAGCCCTCTTAGATTGTTTGCAGATGACGCTGTCATTTACCGTCTTGTAAAGTCATCAGATAATCAAAACGACTTGCAAAATGATTTAGATAAGGTATCTGCATGCCGCGAAAAATGGCAGTTGACCCTGAATAAAGAAAAGTGTGAAGTTATTCACATGAGTACTAAAAGAAATCAGCTAAATTGATTACGCGATAAGTCACACAAATCTGAGGGCTGTAAATTCAACTAAATACTTAGAGATTACAATTTCAAATAACCCAAATGGGAACGAGCACATAGATAATATTGCGGGTAGAGCAAACCAAAGACTGCGATTCATTGGCAGAACACTTACGAGGTTCAACAGGTCTACCAAAGAGACTGCTTACACTACGCTTGTCCGCCCTATTCTGGAGTATTGCTGTGCGGTGTGGGATTCGCATCAGGTGGGACTGACGGATGACATCAAAAAAGTACAAAGAAGGGCAGCTCGTTTTATGTTATCGCGAAATAGGGGGGGGGAGGGGGGATAGTGTCACAGACATGATACGTGAATTGGAGTGGCAATCATTAAAACAAAGGCGTTTTTCGTTGCGACGGTATCTTCTCATGAAATTTGAATCACCAGTTTTCTCCTCAGATTGTGAAAACATTCTGTTGGCACCCACCAACATAGGGAGAAATGATCATCACGATAAAATCCGAGAAATCAGATCTCGCACAGCAAAATTTAAGTGCTCGTTTTTCCCTCGTGCCGTTCGAGAGTGGAACGATAGAGAGACAGCATGAGGGTGGTTTATTGAACCCTCTGCCAGGCACTTTATTGTGAATAGCAGAGTAATCACGTAGATGTAGAAAGATGTTGCATTCACAGCATACACAGAAGATGCTAGAGTAATAGAGATATTTTCAGCAAACATTGCATCAGCAAGTTCTTTCAAGGATGTGAAGTGTGCTAAAACATGAAGGAGTGCAAACTGGTCAACAAGTTTCTATCATGGAATTCACTGGGATGATCCTGATATACCCTATAAAGATATAGTGACATCACCTCGATTTTTGGACCACACAGATACCATCACCTACGTCAAAAGTGAGGATAAAATCACACGGATACTGAAACGTCTCTGTGAAGTCGTTTCATAAGACGCTTGTCGAATTCGGCACAACTTATTCACTTTAATACCTGATTTTAGCTCAATTCGTGAACTCCTCCAGAAAGACTGAGCACTCAAATAAGCCTTATGGAATATTATATGTGTGTTTTAATCTGGGGTTTCGGTTTTGTATTGTGGGAAACACTGAGTTGGTCATCGTCTGCTGGGAGCAGACGATGTTGCTTCTCGTTCTAAGGAGACGGCAGGTGACTTACTTAGGTTTCCAATACCTGAACAGAGAGGTTTACTCATCTTAGTCGAAGGCTGTTTTTGTGTGTGAGGTTGGTGACGGAGGGCTACTCCTCTGGTAGCTTCCACTGCACGGGGAGCTAGGTAATCTCGAAACAGAAAGCGGCAATCTTCGGTGAACGCTTGGTTGAGTACGGATTGCACCTCTTTAAGGGGGTTTCAGGTGACAGGAAGCAGGTTGAGTTGGGACTTCGTTATGTTTAACTGTTGAGATACTTAAGAACTTCAGCTTAACTGAAGCGAGTTATTTTTCCGAATGTGCCATAATTATATTGCTTTAAATAGGAGATTTTTCGGTGTTGGAGTTAAAAGTGTGGAAGTTACTTTGTTCATTTTGAACAACAATGAAGTAGAATTTCAAACGGTAAATCTGATTAGGAAAAGCTGATTAGGGTCACTTCAACCGTACGTGAGTGTAATACTGTGTCGAAGCGAGTATGATTTTTAATGATTTTTAATCTTATATTTTGTGGAAGTCGCTTTCGTCTTTGTGTGTCGATTTTGTGCCATGTGTTTGGTACTCAGTGACCCTTCTGGTCAACCTCAGCACCACAATAGACTTTATTTTAACAGTTTGCTTGTTTAATGAGCTATAATTTCTGAAAGAATATCTGTTCTTTCGTGCGCTTTCTACAAAGCAGCACAACAGTTAGATTCGGAATGCACCACGTGCTCTAGTTCGGCCATTTGCAAGCAGCAGACGCAGTTGGTATGTTGAATAATTATCGCACAACCTTGTGCATTGGTTAAACCTCTGTCCAGAGTAGTGTGTGCGTAGAAGCGTAATGCGAATCTCACTGAGATATTTTTATGGTATGAATGCAAAGGAGATGATAGTATCATTGTCTCCGTCCCCCGTTTTCTGTGTTTCTTCTTGCTGTTGTTAAATTGTGCTCTGTTACATTCTCACGTAATTCTTGCTTAAATATTTCTAGTCAGGCACCAGTTATATATAGTTAGGATGTGCAACCAAATACTTTAAATAACCTACTTGAAAGATAAATTTTGTGGTGTTGATCTTACCCACTTACTCCGATTTCCAATCCTGAATTAATCAAGTTGCTTCATGCACGACAAGGAGTGCTATTTATCTGGCTACTTAAAGAAATTTGCATACTTGTAATTAAATTATTAAAGTAATTAAACTAATAATTTTCCAGCTCTGTTTTTTTCTAAATGGTTAGGCAGGGTTTGGGTTGGTGGCGACCCTGAATTTTGAATTTTTATCATTATTTGTGTGGGAGAAGCAGCTAGAAATGCGAGATAACGTATATGGCTCGATGAGAAACGTCGTAAAGATAGTAATACGCTGCAATACATCGAATATTCAAGTTTGCTGCTATTAATGAGCTGGGATTCTATGGGTGTCCTACTCCCGATTGACTCAAGAAGAAGAAGAAGAGGAGAAGTGGTGAAAACAGTGTTGTGTCTGCTTATGAAAATGTAAAATTAATTTTAAGTTGGACCAAAAAATAAATGAATTTTTGCCTCACAATCTGTGTATATCTTTTCACCCTGTTCCAACTTTTATAGTATTCAGTTTTGCTCAGATACTATGTCTTTGGTTTTCTTCAAGTAAATGTTTGCCTTATGTCTTTGGAAGCAGACAGTCATGTGTCTCATGCTGCCATAAGCCAATTCGTGCTGCACAACAGGCTTCATCCCATGCAACCATTCTATACATTTTGTTACCTTCCGTCTTAAACTTCACCTTCATGTTCAGAACTAATGTCATTTATGTCTTGCATATCCTTTATATATACAACTGGGGCAGGTTTTTTTTTTTTTTGTAAATCACAGCAACAACCATGGATGGTAACGATTTTTTTCATTTATTCAGTTCTCACAGATACAATTTGATTCCTGAGATACAATTTGGTCCCTGAGGTTCAATTTGGTTGTAATATTAAATGCACAGGTAGTTTTCTAATGCATTAACAAAAAATTCACTTGTCTTTATGGTATTCAGAAATATAAATCTATGCTAAAAACTAATGTGTAAATACTTTTATTCTTACACTACAACAGGGCTCTCGATGCCACATGATACACACCTTTAGACTGGTTCTGGGTGGCACCTTCCAATGTGCGATATCCACACATTTCTGCTTGCAGACCTATAAACTCCACAATTAGTGATCCAGTCACCTTGTCTTTCATTAGGACAACATCCTTCTTTTTCTGTGGAACAATACCATAAGGATTATTGGCTGTATATGAAGACATGTCGAATTCTTTATCATGTCACCTCATTACTTCATATGATTGCAGTTCTTCAACTAATGTATGAAGCCATCTGTATTCATATAAAGTAATTTAGGAACAGCGAAATGAGTTTTCGCAAACTCATAATGGAACTGGTGCATGTGAGATTTGGATAGGTCTAGAATGCACATCCCCACATAGATAGGTTTCATGAACTCTACTGCAACCTTTGCCATCTTCACAGCAACAAAGGTCTCATTGAATATTGTTGCCCTTTTAAAATTTGATATGGCAATGAATTTTCTTATGCCCCAACGCCAGTCACATTTGGCTCTAAAAAAATTTCACCATCTTTCCTCAAATTCTCCACTGTTTTACCAAAAATTTAATTATTCATTAATTTTAAAAACTCTTTCTCAAATTCACACGTGTCGGAAGTCCTCAGTGTCACATTCAAATCAATATACTCCTTCAGTGAGGGGGATTAGTTGAAGGAGATAGCCTGAGTGATCCTAACTAGTCTCGTTCCCAATGTGAGACACTGCTGTAGATTAGAATAGTCAATAATGTAACTCCACTTATCCCCCAGTGTTGTCATCAGTTCTGGGATGGAGCCTTCTCACGGCACTAGTTACTCTGGAAAACACAGCAAATCAGCTTAGCGTGCACCTCATGCAAACCAAATGGTATGTGAGTTTTGTCGCCAACAAATACCTCACATCAGAATCAGCAACTGTACCCTCGATTTTTCCGTCTGATCCCTTGCATTCTTCTTGAGGCTCCCAACGAAACTCGGCAGTCGGCAGTAATTGCTGCATGGCGTCGCTGTATACGTTATTGACAACCAAGTACATGATGTGACTCAAATTACCTCTCAGGAATACGTGGGTTATTTGCCCTGATGTGTCAAATTTCCTTCTTGTTTTGATCTTCATAAAGACAGAGTGAAAGAGGTATTAAAAATTATTTTCATTCTTTTCATCGTTCACCGAATTTTACTCTAAGAAAGTAAATAATAACATCAATAAAAGAAGAATGAAAAAGAGTGCTACGTTCAGGCAGTGAACACTGTGGACTATGAGAATGTTCATATTTTATCTGTTTCGTCCTTCTGAGATTCGGTTTTCAGGAAAGCCACTGAAACTTATTTCATGACTGATTTAATTAATCGTGTGGAACCTGTCACCAGCATTAGTTATCACACATAGACAATGATACTATTCCCCTGTCGATCAGAACTTGTCTTGTGACACAACATACCACACAGTGGGCGTCAAGGTAGCGTATACAAAGCGGGGGGGGGGGGGGGGGCAGTAGACAAAAATATGGAAATACCAAACACAACGCATTACCATGCCCATACCGATGTAAGATAACCGTCGGCATTCAAAATAGCTTTCAATCAGCTCAGAATGGATTAAGTAAGGCCCTGCATGGTTTAAAATGGAATCTTACACCATTCTTCCTGCAAAATAATGGCAAGTTCAGGTAACGAAGATGGAGATGGGCAGTGATAACGTACCCCTCTCCAAAGTAGACCACAAAGGCTCAATAATGGCCTTCCATCTTGGAACACAGCATCACAGATGGGGCACAAATATTGTACAATGGGATGGACTGATCAGCCAAATGGTCACATGATCTTTGACAGTAATGCGACCTTGCAGATAACAATGGGACCCACGGAATACCACGTTACAACTGTCCAAATCATAATCGAACCCACACTATGTCTCATTCTTGGGAATTAATTTCGGCCAGAGGTTGGAAACAGTGTGATACATGACTCATCTGAACATCGCTCCAAAGTCGAGGTTTTAGAAATTCGACACCACGTTTTCCTATTTAAGGCATTTGCATCACTGATAAGCGGTTTTTGAATTCAAATTTGCTCTGAATCTTCCTCTGCTTATGGAGTTCCCTTCATATTGTTTTGGTGCTGACTGGCTTTGCAAACACGGCATTCAGTTCTGCACTGACTTTTGCAGCTGGTGTCCCCTTATTTTTCGTTACAGTACTCAATAAACGAACGTCACGATTACTCAACACTTGTGACGCAGGGGATGACGTTTTTCCGTTTCCCCTGTATGCGTCAGTCAGCCAACATTATGCCTATTCGAACACCAGACACCTCAGCCACGTTGGTTACGGAAGCATCCACTAGATGAGCATCAACAAACTGCCCACATTCGAAGTGACAGTACACAGAACACTATTCTGACCTCGAATGACACTTGCAACATATTGATGACATTGTATACTTGCGGTTCGTGGTCAAATACAATATCTCAGCCTACAGATTTGCGTAATTGGCCTCCTCTACCAGTATATGAGGCAAGTGGGAGCTCTTTACCGTTATTGATCCATAAAATATTGCTATGCTCAGAGGAGGATTACCCTGGAGTTGCTGGCGTCATTGCAGAGTGCGGTATTGGCTTCTACACTTCCGCCACCATGCCATAAAACCACTCATGTTCGTTTACAGTAGTATCCCTCTCAAGATCTACATCTACATAGATACTCCGCAAGCCACAGTACGGTGAGTGGCGGAGGGTACCCCTGTACTACTTCTAGTCATAGGAAAACGACTATCTATATGCCCCTGTATGAGTCCTAGTGACTCGTATTTTATGTTCGTGAACCTTAGGCACAATGTATGTTGACGCCAGCAGAATCGTTCGGCAATCAGCTTCAAATACCGGTTCTCTAAATTTTATCACTAGTGTTTCTCGAAATGAATGTCACACCCTCCAGGATTTTCCAATTGAGTTCCTGAAGCATCTCCATAACACGGGCTGTTTGAACCTAGCAGTAACAAAACTAGCAGGCCGCCTCTGAGTTAATTCGATGTCTTCCTACAATCCGATTTGTTATGGATCCCAATCACTCAAGCAGTACTCAAGTATAGGTCGTATTAGTGCCCTGTATGCAGTCTCCTTTACAGGGGAACCACTCTTTCCTAAAATTATCCCAATAAACCGAGGTCGACCATTTGCCTTCGCTACCACAGTTCTCATACGCTCGTTCCATCTCATATCGCTTTGCGACGTAATGCCCAGATATTTAAACGACTTGACTGTAGCACTGCGACTAATAATACTGTATCCCAACATTACAGGTTTCATCTTCCTACTCATCCACATTAACTTACATTTTTACACATTTAGGGCTACCTATCATTCATCACACCAACTGGAAATTTCCCTGGAAATGTCACTCGATGCCCTAAAACAAGAACTTCAACAACAACGTTATAAAGTTGCGCTCAAAGTCTTCAGTGCTGTTCGTCCTCGTTAACGCTACCAATAACGAGTACAGCAGAGAACTCTGGAAAATTACATGAACCACAGCATGTGACGTAACCGCCGAAAACTTGCTAGCTAAACGCTGGATGCTTCCGATGCCAGGGGTAAAACATGACTCTACGTAAGGGTGATAACAATCTCTTCTGCGTCAACTGCAATAAATCCGGATATTTTGTCAACTACAGAGATAAGAGACGTTCAAGAGCTCCGCACACCAAATAGCTGCAAGAAGGCAAGAAGTGTTGGACAACCGTATCTTGTTCTCGAATCGGATACATCAACAAACAGCACGGATGGCCACAAAACTATCAGTGCCACGACACTAGGAGTTTCGGCTGCTACTGAGAATGAAATTTACAGTCAACCTAGAACTCTTAGTGGCTCTCAACAGCCCTGGAAAGCTGCAGGTCGTGACGCAGGAGGTCGTGACCGCTGACGGAATCCGACCTGCAGGCGACAGACCTACCAGTACTGGCCATAAGCATGTGGATAAAATGCTGAGTATGGCTCAACAAACCATGGATACGACACAGGGCATCGTCAAGGTGCTGAAGCTTATCGCAGCAGCAGTACTGCAACGGCTCCAGGCCTTTCACCAACAACCCCGTCAGAAACAACATGTGATGTCAGTATAGCATTGAGAACCTTTTAGATATGCCTTCGATGGTGAGTCTCTGCGTGAACATCTCTCACTTGACGCTCGACTTGCAGGTAGACGTCAGTTACAGTAAACACGTGTGCAGCTGGAGGCATCTCACATGTCCTGGTAGGATCGCTAGGAACAACGCACCCTGTGCTATTCTGGGAAGCGTTGCCAGCCGGTGTGACCAAGTGGTTCTAGGCGCTTCAGTCTGGAACCGTGCGACCGCTATGGTTGCAGGTTCGAATCCTGCCTCGGGCATGGATGTTTGTCATGTCCTTAGGTTAGTTAGGTTTAAGTAGTTCTAAGTTCTAGGGGACTGATGACCTCAGATGTTAAGTCCCATAGTGCTCAGAGCCATTTGAACCATTTTTTTGGGAAGCATTGGAACAGATTTCAACAACGCGCCCTGTGACGTCAGTGTCCATAGGTAGAGAGGTATTGTGCCAGCAATGGTGAATATGTGCGTGCGGCCCAGAAGGTGACTTGGCTCTTATTTACACAGACATGTGGCATCAGTATGACACTCGAAGATCTCTAACTATATACCCAAAAATAGATGCGACTTTCACCTGCTAGCTGTAGAACAATGGCTTGCGCCCCTGCACTCATCTGTCCGGTGGAGGCTCGCTAGGCGTCGGCATGTGCGCGTGTGGGAGACTCTGATATGTTCCAGTTTTTTGTGTGCTGATTGTTTGTGCACAACATTATTTCTGGCTGTTGAAGCGTTGTGAGCGTGTCTGCAAAGCGATTTACATGCGTTATTTTGATATTTTACGAGTTGTTTTCGTGACTGCACATCAGTGTACTGCATTATGTCGATGATTTTCGAGTAGTTTGCAGGTCTGTATGCTGTGTACTGCACTATTTCGGTAATTTAAGAATTGTTTGCATGTCTACTATATCAGTGTACTGCATTACTTCGATAATTTACGAGTAGTTTGCAGGTCTGTAGGCTGTGTATTGCGACCCCAAGTACATCAGAGCAAGTGTTTCGTATCAGTGTAATAAATAAACTACATGAAATCCGTCCCTAAATAAATTGTCACAAAATAAATAAAATACACTCCTTTCTCTCTCCAGAAGCCCAGCACAAGCTGAGTGCTCTCCTGGCCAATCCCTAGTAAGAGGTGGCAATAGGACGACTTGGGTTAGTGGAGGTGGCTCAAGTGATCATTTTCCCGCCATTTTCTTAGGTTAGTGGAGGTAGCCGTGTTGCGTTGCATTGTCCTGCTGAAATTTGAACTTCCCAATATTTTCTTGGGCAGGGGAGGGGGTTGGGAGGGGGTTATGTTAGTGGAGGTAGCTCAATTGACCTATTTTCCCGCCAAAATTTGAAATTCCCGCCATGATGTAATTTCGATGTTGCCATATCTATCGCCGCCATCTTGAATAAATTTGGGAACAGTGCAGACTGGGGTGACGTCCTTGTTGCCCTACTACTTAGGTATAGGTCCTGAACCTACCGCAGCTGGCCACAGCACTGTAGTCGGCATGACTCCACATCCTTGTTGGTACCTTCCAGAACCTCTCTGACTCTCTTCTTGCATGTCTTTCAGTGGTCCATGCTGCAAAAGGTGTTTATTCGGTCTCTTAAGAGGAGCTCACATTAATGTGATTGGACAGGGTAGAATTAAAGGGGCATAAACATGTCTCGAAACAAATACTTGTAGAGATATGGAAAATTCTGTCTTAAAATAGCCAACTGTCTGTGGACACTACAGGAATGCTTTCTACTCATTTTTCCACGTCCTCCAACCCTCCCCCTCGAATAATTACGAACTCGTTCGAACACAATGGCTGCAGTTGCATTTGTTCACGTTCACTAAACACGCGCTCCTGCAACGTGTTCACGTTGTTGCTGAGTGTGGAATACATCAATGTATTTTTAATGTCATGACAGTTATGAATCTTACCGATCAAGTAGTTACTGGATCTTCTCAACCATTCACTGTTAGTTAAACCTTTGTCTTACGTACTGTTGTACAAGGCATGGGAAACAGGACGGTGCCTGCTCACGGTGAATTACATTAGTCTATGGACCTTACCACAATGAGATGTTATGGCAACTGTGCTGGCAGCGCTTTGGTCCATTAACACAAGATGCCAGTAGAGACACCAAGGGAGTTGCATTGTTCTGAACTCGGTATTGAAACGGACATAGAAGTGACATTGAAATAAAAAGAGAAGGCAGGTTCTGAATACATTGCTGATGGTGTCATAAACTGACTATTTCATATGGTGTATGACGATGTAAGTAATTACAGTGTTAAATTTTTTAATTTTGTGAGAATGTCAGTACATTTATTTGATGTGTTAGTGGTGATCTCACAGATGAACTATTGGAAAATGACACTGCTTTAAAGAAAGTCATCTAGTGAGAAGAAAACTTTCCATTATCTGTCTAATCAGTAGATGGTTATTTGTTGTTTGCACTGATAATTTACGGTTTTGTTGTAACTGAAATGTCTAGATGTAAGTGGTTTTTCAGTATTTTTTTGAAAAACGCTTTATTATAAACTCGAACTCGATTTACAAATATTTTATGCAAGAAGTAGGCAAACTATCTCAATCTTCTAAATATAATAATATAATAAAATATTCTACTGATCTGATGTTTGGGATCCACTAGCACCACATGCTGTAGCCCGAGATGTAGGTGTGCTATTTTGGTTTCCAGACTGTTCTGAGGAAGACTTCCATACAATGGACAGTAAATAATGTGCTTTCCCCGTGTCGTAAAGTTCTTGTGATTGGAGCATCGGGAACAGGTTGCGAGGAAACTAAGAATAGATAGTTTCCATGTTCTTCACTGTCCTGAAACTGTTATTGTAAGTAGTCTGAATGTGAGCGTAGGGGTGGAGGGGTTATTCTTTGAACTAGAGTCCGTTTATGACTCGTATGATACACAACCCATTTCTTTTTCGATTTCGCAGTTTGAGTAGTCCTGAGATGAGCTGTCCCCAATTGCAGGTCTTACCTGAATCTCGCAGATAAACGGTTCAATGTCATAACTATCGATAGTGCACACGTGGAATTTGAAGGAAACCCCATAAGGTTGCAGGCAGCACGCGGCAGCTGTGCTAGTGTCCTAGTGCAGAACTGGCCATAAGCCGCCATGTTTTCCACTGGTAATGCTGCCAGGTGGGCAGAACTGCTGGCAGAATTTCGCGGTGGCAGATCTACAGGCAGCGTTGCCACGATTAGGTAGAAGACAGGTGTAGGAGGCTCCACTGTGACCCATGAATTGTGTCTGGTGTCGCTACCAGTAGAGTTGCCGTAGTACCCTAGTATGATAGGGCCTTACGAGTCTGCCATTAGCAATTACCACCTACGCATTGATTCCAAAGCAAATCTAATGCTTTTCTTCTGTGACTGCTTGAGAAACCACATCTACCCACATAAAGGTACTGTGGTACTTTATTGTTATACTGCAGAAATGCGTATGGGCAAATGTAAAATTGTCTCAAAGTCCCCTCCAACCAGAGCCAAGCCATGACAAGCCACGCCATTGCCCCCTGTCACAATCAAAATGACAAACAGGCAGAAAACCGACGTTGTGGAAAGCAGGACAAACCAAGAAGAAATTGCTTCATCTCATGTGAGTGAGAAGTTTGACTTGTAAACTCACATGGCCTCAGCGAGGAGCAAACATCACGTCACTGTAACAGCACAACTTGATTTCGAAAGAGAGAGTAAAAATTTCACAAGAACATTTATCAGCCTGCTGGTACGGCAGAAAAGCAACAAATTGAACCCTAATTGCAATTCTTATGAAATAGCGGGGTTCTGAAGACCGCTAATAAGCCTGAAAAAGTAGGCCATATTTGGCTATCGCTGCCCTGACATGACGTCAATGCCTCAAACCAATAGTAGTACATACTCAGGCTTATGAGCCTTTGTCTGAATCAGCAGCTACAAGGCCGAACCTGTGATGCGCTGCTACCATTCGCCAGAATAACTTCTGTCTCTGAGACAGCTACTTGTGTGGCCAACCATACACAGTCGCTGTGAGCGGTTGACCTCACGACCACTGATGAGAGGACTTGTAGACTTCTACCTACACCTTACTGAGCTGAACTACTGGTCTTGGTGCAATGACCAACTGTTTCAGTATTCAGGAGACTCACTAACTGCCACAGCCCCTGACTGGTACCTGCAAAAAATCATCAAAAAACATCCCCAACCTTCCTTAGTACAAGGGCTAATCTGTGGACCATCTACACGTCATGCAGAGCTGCTGAAAGCTAACCTGAGCACACCCCACTCGACGTCAACGAGAGTGCTCTGGTAATTTGCAGTCCCTGTCCTGGTCAACCATGCCTGTCGTACAGGCTGCGCCATTCAACCACGAGGCCTGCCACCCACCCGACACTGTGATTACATGAGCTGGACGTTGAGGATGCTGTCCATTGGAGTTTACTGTGACAGCATCCGCAGGTCGTAAGGCAGTGTGCTGTACTGTCAATGTCCTGGGCGCTGATACAGTGAAAGTTACACGATCGTGAACCATTACGAATAAATTCTTGTTCCACTAATGTTGTATCATTAGCGCCATCACACCGACTGTTCTGCTTCACCAAATTCCATGCTCCTTCATCCCGACAACACTAAAGGTCTCAATCCAGGCCATGCATATTATCCCACTCTCTGTATATTCTGTTTCATTCATAAATAAAATGCAAGCTATCATCTATGAACCTCAAGTCTTAGAATCCATTCACAGAAATGTAATGGGTACAGTGATTTGTAGTATGAGAAATTACACACGTGATTTGGATGAAGTAACCAAGGGCGCTGTTTATGCCACCGGCAGCTCTATTCCACATTTGTTTCAGATCGTCTTCCAGTCGTGGCAGAATTCGTTCCTCCATACCTGGAGTACAAACTATGTGGGGTATACTGCAGTACCGTCTTCTGTTGTGGATGATCCCGTATCTGCAAGTGTTGTAGCTAGGTGTTAAAATATTTTTTTTCACGTGGAATGCGTTCTTGAGAACTACGTTCAGCATAAATAAAACGTGCCTGTCGATATCTCAATTGGTAAAAACATAGCAGAGTATCATCCCAACCGAGCGGAATAATATGGCTCGATTTCATTGTTTACGTCTTTCACACTACATGAAATCACTTATCCTGTTCTGATGCCAGCACAGCCCCAGAACAATACGTACAGAAAGACTAAAGTAGGAGGCAGCCGTAAGGTCTACATCTCACATCATCACAGCAATAGGACGAAGTACAAATTTAAACATAAATAATAAGACATGAGCAATGAGCGTCAACAGGCACACAACCAAGCCAGTTAGTATTGATTTTCCTCGCCGCAGGTAAAATTTCCCTAACTTCAACAAGAAATTGTTTGCAGACACATGTTTATAGTGATTTCTCCTATATTTGATCGCTAGTATTTTCTGTACGAATGTGGAACACTTTTTTGTTATCTTGTGTACTCAAGTCGAAATGTAAGACTTCCCTGCTTTTCACCACTTGTTTTGGCCTATTTTCTGTTCCCAGCACTACGTGGGCGTTATAATCATTGTAAGTGAGACTATTTCTGAGACCTTACCATGGACCCACGTACAATTAACAAATAACGCATTTACATTTTCTCGTCTGATCCTGAAGGACAAATTTTCTCCTTTTTGATTAATGTTGCGACTCACTCCCTTCTCCGAGTACGACTTTTAATTCATCTTCGAGCCAACTGATGGGTTCCTATAACCTAAAACACCCCATGGTCTGACCATATGTACTTTGCTACCGGAGTAGCCGCTTCCTATGAACATTATACGGCTGTCCTATTGAGGAGGCCCCATAGGCTCCATATGGTAACAGAGTCAACAAATCCTAATCTGAAATCGTCACAGGATCTCTGCACTCAGAAGGGTACGATAGAATGAATATAAAAGGTGATTCCCAAAAGATGGACATAGTTTCAGTTGGCTACAGTGCATGTTTTATTTTAATTCTGTGAATTACATTTGGTTATACATACATGGAATCTTACAGATGATCAATGTGCCGTCCTCCGGCTGCTCGGATAACATCTAGGCGGTAGCTGGATTCGTCCCGCGCTAGATGATGAATGTCTTCTGTCACTGAGTTTATCGCAGCAGTAATACATTTTCCTAGGTCTTTCAAATCTGTGGGAAGAGGTGTTATGTAAACTGCATCTTTCACGAAACCTCACAAGAAACATTCGACATTCGAAGTGTGTGAGATCAGTAGACCTCGGTGGCCAGAAGTGAAGCCCTAAATCTCCATTCCGCATGCGAACTATCCATCGTTGAGATAGAGACTCATTCAGGAAATGTCGAACGCTCAGGTGCCAATTGGGTGGAGCTCCGTCCTGCTGGAAAACGTAATCGTCATAATCTTCATTCATTTGAGGAACAAGCCAGTTTTGCAGCATTCTGAGATGCTTGCAGCCGAATTTTCGTCAAAAAAGAAGTTCTATAAATCTTAGTCAACGATACGGCGAAAACCCATTAGCTAAGGGGCTGACCTGCTCATGTCCCAATGTTACATGGGTATTTTGTAGCATCCATATCTGAACTTTGTGCCTGTTGACTTTCTTACGTAGGTGAAACACAGCTTGATCACTAAATATTACACCAGACAGAAATAATTCGTCTTCTTCCATGTTTCGGAGCGTGCCATCAAAAAATTCTACACAATTTACCTTATAATATGCGCAAAAAGCTAGTACCTGTTGTAAATGGTATGATTTGTACTCTAACCGGCAAATCAGTAGAGGCCAGACAGTTGTTTACGGCAGTCTCAGTTCCCTACTCACTCTACGGGTTGATTTCATTGGGCTACTTTCAAACTCACTCGAGTGCGCTCTACGTGCTCCTCCGATGCAAGTTGTCGGCCTGTGGTTTTACCTTTGCACACAGAGCTAATTTAGTCAAACTGTTTATTCCGACGGTCAGTGCTCTTCCTCTTAGGGGATCTAACGTTAAACTAACGCCAAAACGCACGCTGCACCGCAGTCACATATCCGCCTTTACTAAACTTGCAAAAAGCTTGTTTTCCATAGGACTCATTTACAACTGACGCGGTGTATGCTATTGGCAGGTGATGGAGCACTCTAGCGGTAGTATTTGAAACCTTACAACATCGTCCTTCAAACACTCTTGACAGAATTTACTTGCAGTGTACAGTGCGGGAAGTATAACCAGCAGATATTGTGTCCATCTTTTTGAATCACTCTGTATAATGCTGGATACAGCAAGCCACACTTTTACCCTGCTTGCAGACTTCATCACTCCAGCAACCAATTCAAAGAACAGAGGATAGTTTATGAACCAAGGCGGTAGGGATCATATGTGCTGACATGACACATTATTTACAGCTGTTTGCAAATAATGCATTCAATGACCGCCTGCAGAGCCTATACCATATTCCTTTAGCAGTTGTACCGAGTGCACACTGAACTTCGTTCTCGATCTGCTAGCTTTTTTCCTGAAATGGTCCATTACCAGTCTTAATGGTGGAGCACGCAATGACTAATCTAGCCACACTTCGTGCGTGTCCAGACTTTGCAGGAATGTCGGCTACAGACCCAAAAGGCGAGTCGTCCTGCTCTGGATTAGATATCTTATTGTCAGTGAGCAGCACCTTATACTCGTACCTGCTGCTAACACGTGAGGAAACAGTCCTGTGGCCAGTGCCCAAATTCTCCTTCCACCCAGCGCTTCGCGAACCCAACACTGCTTGCCATTCAACCTCAGGGGAGGACGATCCAGTCAGCTCACGTACATCGGACGACGCAACAGTTCAGTGTTTCTATACGATTCTAGAGGCGCCGAAGGCGCTAAGGTCTCGCCATAGGTGTTTGACGTTACCGCACCCCACCGCAGCAGCCTAAAGCCAGCCGAGAATGGCCAATGTAGCTTTCGGCTGTTTCAGCATCCAGTTCTCCTTGTGTCCCCACACAACAAGAAAAGTCAGTTTCCTGCTATAGAGAACTGTTTAATAACACGAGAGAATGTACCCACTCTAGCAGTCAGAGACTAACTGATGAACTACAATGAGGCCACAACAACATGGGCTCTATATACACGGTCCCCATAACAACTTTAGACTTTAAAAACTTTACAACTGTACCAGATAATAATATCTGGTTTTCTACATCTACATCTACATGGTTACTCTGCAATTCACACTTAAGCGCCTGGCAGAGGGTTCATCGAACCATTTTCAGACTGAAACTTCCTGGCAGATTAAAACTGTGTGCCCGACCGAGACTCGAACTCGGGACCTCTGCCTTTCGCGGGCAAGTTTCATATCAGCGCACACTCCGCTGCAGAGTGAAAATCTCATTCTGGAAACATTTTCATACTACTTGTCTACCATTCTATTCTAGTTTGACGCGTGGGAAAAAGGAACATCTAAATATTTTTTATTATGATGATCATTCCACCCTACGTAGGTGGGTGTCAACAAAATATTTTCGCATTCGGAAGAGAAAGTTGGTGATTGAAATTTCGTAAATACACTCCTGGAAATTCAAATAAGAACACCGTGAATTCATTGTCCCAGGACACATTCCTGGGGTCAGATACATCACATGATCACACTGACAGAACCACAGGCACATAGACACAGGCAACAGAGCATGCACAATGTCGGCACTAGTACAGTGTATATCCACCTTTCGCAGCAATGCAGGCTGCTATTCTCCCATGGAGACGATCGTAGAGATGCTGGATGTAGTCCTGTGGAACGGCTTGCCATGCCATTTCCACCTGGCGCCTCAGTTGGACCAGCGTTCGTGCTGGACGTGCAGACCGCGTGAGACGACGCTTCATCCAGTCCCAAACATGCTCAATGGGGGACAGATCCGGAGATCTTGCTGGCCAGGGTAGTTGACTTACACCTTCTAGAGCACGTTGGGTGGCACGGGATACATGCGGACGTGCATTGTCCTGTTGGAACAGCAAGTTCCCTTGCCGGTCTAGGAATGGTAGAACGATGGGTTCGATGACGGTTTGGATGTACCGTGCACTATTCAGTGTCCCCTCGACGATCACCAGTGGTGTACGGCCAGTGTAGGAGATCGCTCCCCACACCATGATGCCGGGTGTTGGCCCTGTGTGCCTCAGTCGTATGCAGTCCTGATTGTGGCGCTCACCTGCATGGCGCCAAACACGCATACGACCATCATTGGCACCAAGGCAGAAGCGACTCTCATCGCTGAAGACGACACGTCTCCATTCGTCCCTCCATTCACGCCTGTCGCGACACCACTGGAGGCGGGCTGCACGATGTTGGGGCGTGAGCGGAAGACGGCCTAACGGTGTGCGGGATCGTAGCCCAGCTTCATGGAGACGGTTGCGAATGGTCCTCGCCGATACCCCAGGAGCAACAGTGTCCCTAATTTGCTGGGAAGTGGCGGTGCGGTCCCCTACGGCACTGCGGTCTTGGCGTGCATCCGTGCGTCGCTGCGGTCCGGGGTCCCAGGTCGACGGGCACGTGCACCTTCCGCCGACCACTGGCGACAACATCGATGTACTGTGGAGACCTCACGCCCCACGTGTTGAGCAATTCGGCGGTACGTCCACCCGGCCTCCCGCATGCCCACTATACGCCCTCGCTCAAAGTCCGTCAACTGCACATACGGTTCACGTCCACGCTGTCACGGCATGCTACCAGTGTTAAAGACTGCGATGGAGCTCCGTATGCCACGGCAAACTGGCTGACACTGACGGCGGCGGTGCACAAATGCTGCGCAGCTAGCGCCATTCGACGGCCAACACCGCGGTTCCTGGTGTGTCCGCTGTGCCGTGCGTGTGATCATTGCTTGTACAGCCCTCTCGCAGTGTCCGGAGCAAGTATGGTGGGTCTGACACACCGGTGTCAATGTGTTCTTTTTTCCATTTCCAGGAGTGTAAATCTCGCAACAAAGAAAACCGCCTTTGTTTCAGTGACTGCCACCCCAACTCGCGTATCATATCAGTGACACTCTCACCCCTGTTGCGCGATAACACCAAATGAGCTGCCCTTCTTTGCACTTTTTCGACACCCTCCGTCAATCCTACCTGGTAAGGATCCCACGCCGTGCAGCAATATTCCAGCAGAGGACGGACAACTGTAATGTAGGCTGTCTCTTTAGTTGGTTTGTCGCATCTTCTAAGTGTTCTGCCAACAAAGCGCAGTCTTTGTGTCACCTTCCCCACAATATTATTTATGTGGGCTTTCCAATTTAAGTCGCTCGTAATTGTAATTCCTAGGTATTTAATAGAATTCACAGCCCTTAGATTTGTGCGATTTATCGTATACCCAAAATTTACCGGATTTCTTTTAGTAACCATGTGGATGACCTCGCACTTTTATTTGTTTAGTGCCAGTTGCCACTTTTCGCAATATACAGAAATTCTCTCTGGATCATTTTGTAATTGGAATTGATCGTCTGATGATTTTACTACACGGTAAATTACAGCGTCATCTGCAAACAGTCTAAAGGGGCTGTTCAGATTATCACCTAGATCATTTATATAAATCAGGAACAGCAGAGGGCCTATACACTACCTTGCGGAACGCCAGATATCACTTCTGTTCTACTCGATATTTACCGTCTGTCACTACGAACTGTGACCTCTCTGGGAGGAAATCACGAATCCAGTCACAATTGAGACGATGCTCCATATGCACGCAACTTGATAAATAGTCGCTTGTGAGGGACGGTATCAAAAACCTTCTGGAAATCTAGGAATATTGAATCGATCTGAGATCCCTTGTCGACAGCATTCATTACTTGATAGGAAAAAAGAGCTAGCTGTATTGCACAAGGACGATATTTTCTGAATCAGTGTTGGTTATGTATCAATAAGTCATTTTCTTCAAGGTGATTCATAATGTTCGAGTACAGTCTATGCTCCAAAATCCTACTGCAAATTGAGGTCAGTGATATGGGTCTGTAATTCATGTAATTCATCATGTCACGGGATAACTCATGATGTCTTTTTTTAATTATTTTTTCAGGTGCCGCAATTCAACGAAAAATGCGAACGGTGCAGGAGAAAGTTCAGTGTGTAGCCTGGTTCACAGAGACTAAGTCCGATATCCAAGTCGAACGACACTTTCGGACACAGTATGGAGGGAAATCACTAAACAACAGGATCGAGCAACTAGGACAAGTTACGGCAACCGTTTGCAATGAGCCCGAAAAAAGGTGTTTGTACGGTGGTCAGAGAGTCGGAAATGTCACGATCTGCAGTGGCCAAAGTTTTGCATAATAGGTTATGTCCTTACGCCTTCAAGGTGCAGCTGTTCCCGCACTAAAGCAGATGGACAACAATTTTCAGTAGCTATGTTGGCCAAGATTGACACAAACAATGAGTTTCTAGAAGAGATTTGTTTCTCCTGTGAGTCAACTTTTCACGTACCTGTAAACCTTTGTACAGTGACGGAAAAAAATCGCTCACCAAGAAGGAGTTGTGGGCCATAAACGAAAGTTGGCAGACGTGTTTCTACGTATACAAGGTGATCACTATTCAAATTTTGCGCCAGTCGCGTAAAAGTGGCGCTAATAAGTGTCACTATGAGGCTGTAAATCAGGTTTGCTTTAGATATACGCTGTAAAGGTCGTGAGTGTTAGTTACCTTTAAGATTGGAGATGATGAGTTGATGTTGGTCAAGAACGCCTTTAAGACAACAAAGACGTCATTATCAACAACTCACTGTGTTTGAATGAGGTCGTGTAATAAGGCTACGATAAGATGGATATTACTTGTGCAATATCACAGAAACCACTGTACATGGCTGCACGAGAATGTACAGTTGCAAAAAGACCGGGCTCCAGATGGCCACATGACACTACCGAGAGGGAAGACCATCATGTTTGGCATATGGCTCTGGCACATCTTACTGCATCTGCAGCAGCAAACTAAGGAGCAGTTGGCACCACAGTGACACAACGAACTGTTACAAATGGGTTAATTCAAGGATAGCTTCGAGCCAGACGCTCTGCAGCGTGTATTCCACTGACCCCAAAGCACCGCCACTTATGACATCAGTTGTATCAAGCGAGAGGTCATTGGACGGCAGAGTAGAGGTCATTGCATTTTCTGCTGCGTCTGTCTCAGTGCCAGTGATGGCCATGTGTTGGTTAGAATGAGACCAGTCGAACGCCTGCAACATACCTGTCGGTGTGCTAGACACATTGGATCTACATCTCAAGCTATGATCTGGGGTGCTATTTCGCATGACATCAGGAGCGCTCTCGTGGATTTCCTCTGCACCCTAACTGGAAAATTGTACGCCAATCTGGTGATTCGAGCCGGCCGTGGTGGCCGTGCGGTTCTAGGCGCTTCAGTCCAGAACCGCGGGACTGCTACGGTCGCAGGTTCGAATCCTGCCTCGGGCATGGATGTGTGTGATGTCCTTAGATTAGTTAGGTTTAAGTAGTTCTAAGTTCTAGCGGACTGATGACCTAAGATGTTAAGTCCCATAGTGCTCAGAGCCATTTGAACCATTTTTTGGTGATTTGACTGGTTGCACTGCCATTCATGAACAGCATTCCAATGAGTGTTTTCCGACAGGACATCGCTCGCCCACATACCGTTGTTATAACCCATCATGACCTACAGAATGTCGATATGTTGCCCTGACCTGCTCAATCACCAGATCTGTCTCCAATCGAACACATATGGGACATCATAGGACGACAATTCCAGCATCATCGGCAAACAGCATTAATAATCCCTGTATTGATGACCAAGCGCAAAAGACATGGAACTCCATCCCACAAACTGACATCAGACACCTGTACATCACAAGCATGCACGTTTGCAATAGTGCATTCAACATTCTGGAGATTACACCGGTTATCAATGCACCAGCATTTCACATTGGCGATGGCTTATCTCGCTCTTACATTAATCTGTGATCTCGTAATGTTCATCACTTAAATGTATTACCTACACAAATGTATTCCTGAAATTTCATTTCCGTCAGTGTATATGGTGACAAGAGTGTCCTCAGGTTACATTTGAAAAGTAAAGAGAGAATCCCCAAAGTGAATCCACACATCCGTATTCACGTTTGCTTGGAATCCGTCAGTCGCTTCAAGCAAATCCTGGATTTTTTTCTTTGAATCGATAACAGCACCCAAAGAGTTTACAAACTTTCGTTTCCGCGTAATGACAACGACTGCACTGTTTCCAGAATTCGTCCAACATGCTTTGTATACCCTCCACTCCTAGTGCTGCTACCCGCCTTCTGAGAGTGGTTAATGCATGTTGATGTCGAACACAGACGGTGGTCACATTAATGTGACTCTACCGTGCCTGGTTTTCCAATTAACTAGCGTTTTTGTTATGGAGCGCTAATACACACCCAAAAAAAAGTTTTGCTTCACCCCGGTTCCCAGAACTCCTGAAGATAGACGTAGACTGTGGATATTGTATTACAGACACAATCACTTTGACTTTTCAGAGATGTCATTAAACTCGCCCAAAGATGTAAGCAACCAGGCATGAGCAGCGCTTATTACACGGAGGGCGTCCGACAGCCGATCAGTTCCAGTCATTCCACCAGGAAGGAGGTATACAGCTCTTGTTGTCCAACCATGCCTAGACGGTCAATACCGCGTTTCGATCGTGTACGCATTGTGACTTTGTGCCAGGAAGGCCTCTCACAAAGGGAAGTGTCCAGGAGTCTCGGAGTGAACCAAAGCGATGTTGTTCGGACATGGGGGAGATACAGAGAGACGGGAACTGTCGATGACATGCCTCGCTCAGGCCGCCCAAGAGCTACTACTGCAGTGGATGACCCCTACCTACGGATTATGGCTCGTAGGAACACTGACAGCAACGCCACCATGTTGAACAATGCTCTTTGTGCAACCAGAGGACGTCGCCTTACGACTCAAACTGTGCGCAATAGGCTGCATGATGCGCAACTTCCCTCCCGACGTCCATGGCGAGGTCCATCTTTGCAACCATGACACCATGCAGCACGATACAGATGGGGCCCAATAACATGCTGAATGGATCACTCAGAATTGGCATCACATTCTCTTTACCGATGAGTGTCGCATATGCCTTAAACCAGACAATCGTTGAAGATGAGCTTGGAGGCAACCTGGTCAGGCTGAAGGCCTTAGACACACTGTCCAGCGAGTGCAGCAAGGTTGAGGTTCCTTGCTGTTTTGGGGTGGCATTATGTGGGGCCGACGTACGCCACTGTTGGTCAAGGAAGGCGAGATAGCAGCTGTACGATATGTGAATGCCATCCTCCGACCGATAGTGCAACCACATCAGCAGCATATTGGTGAGGCATTCGTCTTTATGGACGACAATTTGCGCCACAATCCTTCACATCTTGTGAATGACTTCCTTCAGGATAACGACATCGCCCGTCTAGAGTTGCCAGCATGTTCTCCAGACATGAACCCTATCGAATATGCCTGGGATAGATTGAAAAGCGCTGTTTATGGACGACGTGACCAACCAACCACTCTCAGGGATCTACGCCGAATCGCCGTTGAGGAGTGGGACAATCTGAACCAACAGTGCCTTGATGAACTTTTGGATAGTATGCCACGACGAATACAGGCAGGCATCAATGCAAGAGGACGTGCTGCTGGGTATTAGAGGTACCGGTGTATGTAGCAGACTGGACCACCAACTCTGAAGGTCTCGCTTTATGATGGTACAACATACAATGTGTGGTTTTCATAAGCAGTAAAAAGGACACAAATGATGTTTATGTTGATCTCTATTCCAATTTGCTGTACAGGTTCCGGAACTCTCGGAACCGAGGTGATGCAAAACTTTTTTGATGTGTGTATGTGTTTTAACTGTGTGAATCATCACAGCTGTGCAGTTTCAGTAGGAATATCCTTCACATACCGATGCTAATACTTGAAACTATAAATGATTTCCTAGCAACCATCATCCTGTCTCTCAGGTTCGAGTCGAAACTTTTCGCAGCGACTACATGAAGCTAGCAGAGAAATTTTCATCTGTGTTGTGCGGTGTATGTCGTCCTTGATCTACACCGTCGGTACAAGCGGAGGTTGCTGTATTACGTATCTTATCGGAACAGAACATAGGTGTATCAGTAGCAGGACAAATGCTCCGTGAGACGGGATCGATGCACGCTGGGCGTTGTGTGCAGTACGTTCTAAGCAGATCTTCCTCCATGACTCATACACTCTGGATTCATTCCCTAGACAAAGATCGTTTAGTTTGTGGTGCTTGAAACAAAAAGGAGATACATGCCAATGTTATTCTTAACAAGGTACACACGGTGAATAAAACCTAAACGAGAGACAAATTGTCCAAGATGGCCTTATTCCATTCCACGTGCCCAATATACTATAAACATTTTCTTCATTTCGTGTACTATCTGTTTGAATTACAGTTGAGATGGCGAGCTCATAGCAATCGTTATAGCGTTTCAGCCCTGGGAGATAAACAGCTGTGCCTGCTTTGCTTTATTTGCCATGTAAATACAGAAACATAAATTGCATGGGGTGAATTTTAATGACCTGGAAGGTCACAAACATTGCTTCGTCGCCCTACAATCTAGCGTCCAGGACTTGTTGTGTTAGGATAGCGCCAGGATTCTGGATGGAAGTAATCTGAAGCGCCATAAAGAATGAAAACGGCCAACAATTATGTGAATCACTCTGCATGTGGCGAAGTAATTTGAACATATTAGTAAAACGTCAAGGAATACTACGCAAGAACTATCTATATACTCTCTGGAATAGTACGCTTAGTGTTACGAAGATATGCAATGGAAACTTCTCAGATCTGAGTACCACCACTCTTTCTTGTTTGTGTGGAATAATTACCAAATAATTTACGACAGACTACGTTTTTTAAAAAAAATTGATGCAAGCAGTAAAACTGTAGACTCTCTGTGTAATTTTTCAAAATAACTTTCAGTATTCGATAGTTGAAATTCGCTGCAATCTGTATTTTCACAGCTACAATGGTCGTTATTTATACTGTTGTCTCTAGATACCATAAAACAAAACCAGTCTTTTTCGAGCGGGTTTTTTCATCTCATAAGTAAATATTTCACTTCCATATGAAATTCGTTTAGACGATTGCAGTTGAAGCTTCAGTAAATTAAAATAGTCTGTTTTCGTATCACAAGCTCCATAACAAATGTTCCGTAGCTCATATACGGCTGAAATAAATAAACCCTTTGTCGATAAAATGCGTTTGCACTAATAATAACCATGTAGTAATTATTTTCTTTAATTTCCTTGTTACATAAAACACAAAATCAAGTAAATATTAGTTCCTATTTTCAAGTAACATGTATTTCATATACAGAGTGAGTCACGTAAGATATAACACCCCTTTTATTTCGTGAACAGTTACACATGTCGAAATGCGATTTTCGGCATGTTAGAGCGTCGAGAGGCCTTGTGTTTTTGTTTGGTTTATGATTTTAGCACTAGTATCAACTGACATATGTAGTAAGTACGGTTTTTTAATATGGAATCGTATATTTGTTGTAACTGCATTCGATAGCTCCTGAGAAGACAATTACAGTGATATAGCGTTTTTTAATGTAGACGCTGAAACCTGTTGCACAAAAATTCGAGAAATGTCCTAGAATGTCGGAGCATCGTGGCCGGAAGCGGCACTCATAGTGCAAACAGTGCCAAGCAGGAATCTCGGATCAGGCTGCTTAGTTGTATACCGAAGGTAGGCCTACGCTACGAGAATAACGTTTTATTTCCTCTTGAACCAGCTTAAGACCTAGATTCTCGTTCACCTACGATCGTTGTACACTATGTGATCAAAAGTATCCGGACACCTGGCTGAAAATAACTTACAAGTTCGTGGCGCCTTCCATCGGTAATACTGCAATTCGATATGGTGTTGGCCCACCCTTAGCCGTGATGACAGCTTCAACTCTACAAGGCATACGTTCAGTTACGTGCTGGAAGGTTTCTTGGGAAATGGCAGCCCATTCTTCACGGAGTACTGCACTGAGGAGAGGTATCGATGTCGGTCGGTGAGACTTGGCAGGAAGTCGGCATTCCAAAAAATCCCAGAGGTGTTCTATAGGATTCAGATCAGGACTCTGTGCAGGCCAGTCCATTACAGGGATGTTATTGTCGTGTAACCACTCCGTCACAGGTCGTGCATTATGAACATGTACTCGATCGTGTTGAAAGATGCAATCGCCATTCCTAAATTGCTCTTCAACAGTGGGAAGCAAGAAGGTGCTTGAAACATCAATGTAGGCCTGTACTGTGATAGTGCCACGCAAAACAACAGGCGGTGCAAGCCCCCTCCATGAAAATCACGACCACGCCATAACACCAACGCGTCCGAATTTTACTGTTGGCACTACACACTTTGGCAGATGACGTTCACCGGGCATTCGCCATACCCACACCCTGCCATCGGATCGCCACATTGTGTACCGTGATTCGTCACTCCACACAACGTTTTCCACTGTTCAATCGTCCAATGTTTACGCTCCTTACACCAAACGAGGCGTCGTTTGGCATTTACCAACGTGATCTGTGGCTCATGAGCAGCCGCTTGACCATGACATCCAAGTTTCTCACCTCCCGCCTAACTGTCATAGAACTTGCAGTGGATTCTGATGCAATTTGGAATTCCTATGTGATGGTCTGGATAGATGTCTGCCTATTACACATTACGACCCTCTTCAACTGTCGGCGGTCTTTGTCAGTCAACAGACGAGGTCGGCCTGTACGCTTTTGTGCTGTACGTGTTCCTTCACGTCTCCACTTCACTATCACATCGGAAACAGTGGACCAAGGGATGTTTAGGAGTGTGGAAATCTGGCGTACAGACATATGACACAAGTGACACCCAGTCACCTGACCACGTTCGAAGTCCGTGAGTTCCGCCGAGGGTTCCATTCTGCTCTCTCACGATGTCTAATGACTACTGAGGTCGCTGATATGGAGTACCTGGCAGTAGGTAGCAGCACAATGCACCTAATATGAATAACGTGTGTTTATGGGGTTGTCCGGATACTTTTCATCACATAGTGCATATGGAAATACGGCATAGACTAGAATTTAGCGTGTGACAAAGGGCTTAAGAAAACTCTTTCACATTTGTGTATCCTCCAAGATTTGGTGAGCTGAAACAGACACATCAACTGTTCAGTCTTCAAAAATAAAAAAGTTTTATACGCTGCAAAAAGCAACTACTGTATTGAATATCTAAATGTTAGAAGGAAGATTTGGCCTATCTTTCCCTGTATGTGGCTGTGTGCTTCTTAGACGTAAAATACGCGCTGTCGGATAACTGTCTCTGTCTACACTGCTCTAAATTATACCATATGGGACAGATTCATTGAACTAAATATTTTATTAAAAATACTTTGGTGACCATCTGTACACCACAAAATAAATATTCTTCTTAACGAAACGTCGTTTCATGCTGAACGTAAGGAACATAAGCGCGTAATGACAGTGCTACCCGCTAAGTGCAATACGCACTGTCGACCTATTTGACATTGCAATGCACATGTAAATGAAATAAACAATTTACTAACAATAATATGGAAATCATCCAAATCACATAACATAAATTTTGTCTTCCATAAAAATAACTTTATTCTTTATTTAAGCATGTGTTCAAAATGTTGACTATGCACATAAACAAATTCCGTTCGAAAGAACGATGAACAGATGTAATTACAGTGAATGGTAGAGTATGCGTTGGCGATTCGACCACACATATCGTCTGGGCGTAGTTGGGGCTTCATCATAGACTGCATCTCTGTGCGCCCCAAAGAAAGAAAATAAGAGGAGTCAAATCGGGTGAACTCGTAGGCCATTTGACAACAACAGAATTGCGTCTTATCACCCCAACGTCCACGAAAGTTCTCATTCAGAATTTGCGTTGCAACACGGGACGAGTGAGCTGGACAAGCGTCGTGCTGCAGCCACGGTCAAATTTCCAGTGGTACCTTTTCCAGAAGAACCGGCAGAATGTTCGTCAGAAAGTGTGCGTACAAACGTCCATTTACAAGGCCTAAGATGAAGTAGGGCCCCACAATGTAATTTCCTATGGTGTCGCACAATATGTTTACTCTCCACGACCGTTGATATTGCATCTGACGAAGCCAGTAATGATTTTCGGCTACCAAGTAGTGCATGTTCTACGAATATACAGAAGCGTGGTTAGTAAACGTTGCTTCATCGGTAAAGAGCACACGTTGGAAAAACGTAAGGTCGCCTCTTAGCTGCTGAGGGGCAAAACGATGCAATTCTATACGACGTTCGAAATCACGGTCGACGAATGCCTGATGTAGTGACAATTGATAGGGATGGAAATTCTGCCGAGGCAAGATGCGAATGACACTCATCTGGCTGACTCCATATTCCCTTGCAATATGTCTTGTAGGCCTACTACTGTGCAGATTCTTTAGCGTCGTAGCCAGAACGGCTTCTTCGTGTCCTCTGTCAGCTGCAATCTTCTTTCTTGTCCTCTTTTTGGTATTCAAGCAGCCTGTTCGCACTAGCGTCTTAATAATTCGTGCAGTTGCCTGACGCCTTAGACACTGGCGATCCAGATGGATAGTCCTACATCACTGTACTGTTTTTATGGCATATAAAAGTAGTGTATCCAACTTCTCCTCATTGGCGTACGTGTCTGTACTAATGTTGAAGCAGAAATGTGTTGACATTCTGTCACAGCGTAGCACGAGAGCTTTGTTTGGTGATGGCTGCACCGCTGATGTCGACTCCGCTCACCGTGCTCTCAAATCCTAGGACATATCTCGAATTTTTTAACTACACGTTTCAACATTAACATTAACAAACGCTACACCACTGTAATTGTCTTCTCAAGAGCTCTCAAATGCAGTTTAAAAAGTATTCAGTGCTATTAAAAAAAACGCACTTGCTGCAGTATCTCCGTTCGTACCAGCGCTAAAAAAAAAAAAAAAAAAAAAAAAAAAAAAAAAAAAAAAAAAACGTGTCTTGATATTTGTAACCGTTCACGAAATAAAAGGAGTGTTACGTCTTCCGCAACTCACCCCGTATATTGCCACGAACATCTCTTGAAACCCCTTGAAACCCACTCTTAATTTTGTGACAAGAATCGGGGTAAAAAACAACACTGCGTTTCTCAAAAAAAGTGTCACAAGATTTGCTGACGATAAGACACATATTCTATTTTGTAAACCTCTTTCTTTCTGGACAATTCAACCAGAACATTCTGTTACCTAAATTCGTACAGTGTTCCGTTGTCCTGACTTAGTTGTGAAAACGTGGTTCGTCTGAAACTTTCTTCTTCTACATCTGATAACACTGCAGTACAAAAATAAAATCAAGCAATAAAGAAGTTTAGAAATTAACTTGTTGCGAACATTGAGATGAACAGAAATTCGGATGAATATGTATGGGAAAGATTGGCTGTACTCTAATTGATGACGTTCGTCTGAAGAAATTTGAGGAAACTGTGGAAATCTGAAATCAAAAGGAGCGAATTGGGGTTTGAACTTTACATCTCTGAAATTAAAAAAAAAATGGTTCAAATGGCTCTGAGCACTATGCGACTCAACTGCTGAGGTCATCAGTCGCCTAGAACTTAGAACTAATTAAACCTAACTAACCTAAGGACAGCACACAACACCCAGCCATCACGAGGCAGAGAAAATCCCTGACCCCGCCGGGAATCGAACCCGTGAACCCGGGCGTGGGAAGCGAGAACGCTACCGCACGACCACGAGATGCGGGCTCTTTGAAATTAAAGTCCGCACAGTAAACAGTGGGTAAATCCGACTGGAGTTAAGTCCCAAAGAACGGCGACATAAAGAAACAGGAAGGTTATAATCTAACGTCCCGTCGAAGTCAATACCAATAGGGACAAAGCACAAGCTTTGAACGTGGAAAACCACTCCCGCCGGAGGTTCGAGTCCTGCCTCGGGCATGGGTGTGTGTGTTGTTTTTAGCATATGTTAGTTTAAGTACTGTGTAAGTCTATGGACCGATGACCTAAGCAGTTTGGGCTCATAGGAATTCACACACATTTGAACAATGTGGAAAAGACAGGGAAGAAAAGCGACCGAGTACTTTACAAAGCACCCAATTACGACATGCGCCTTAAGCGGAGAGTGTCCATTGCATTAACTACTGTGCTACCTCTTTGGTAACTAGTGTCGGGAAAGGACGCAGCTTTTATTGATTGATGACATATCCATACCTACAAAGCAGTTCTCTAAGGTACTGGTAACCAGATAGCTTAATCGGCTGGTAGATATTGCTCAAAAATGCAGCGAGGATGCCACTGTAACCACCGCAGAGGAGTGGGCTTTCTGTAATACTCAACACGAGGAATAGTCACAAACTATTAACTGTCATATAAAAATTAAGTTGCGTAATCGGTATTCTATTTGTCTGCAGGTACACGTGTGCAGTACCGCCACAGTAGCTTGTCAATTTTAAAGAAATTCTGTCTCAAGATAGCACAGAAGCTCTGCAATATAGTGAAATTGTTATCCACGACTACATGTCTACAGACCCTTCGCTTACGATCGTAAACAGTATACACTCCATCTATTAGGTGAATAATACTTCGTGGATTCATAGTTTTAGAGGGTTCATTCTTCATTTCATACTACACAGAACACTTCCATAATCTCTGGGAAGCGATTTCCTACCACTTACAAGCACATGAATGTATTTACTTGGTGTGTCACGCTTATCGATTCCAAGACTGTTACCTTTGTTTCCTTCTACTTTAGATCGTTAACGGCATCGGAAAGAAATGTGTTTGTCGATGCAATATATACACAGAATGCCATTTCTTTAGATTTACAAACTCACCACACAAAAAAATATTTGTTTGGGTTTTAAGATCACTATATAAAATTTTTGTCATACCCACGTTTCTGCATAGGAACTACGAACTGCACGGACTACGCAAAATTGTGGCAGTAAGTGATATCAGGATCCAACTATTCGTGCTGTAACAGCGCCTGCATATTTTATGAGTTTCGTGCACTTTAGATTTTTGGTTGGAGCCAAATATGGCTACTTTTCGGAATAGTCAAGATGACGGATTATTTCTGAACATTTCTTTTCTGACGCTGTTTTCCCCGGCGGACGAGAAAGTAGTCATCTGGGAAGACCTGAGTGGTAGCTTACGACATTCATTAAGGTGAGGGGCAAACGGCGAAATATGGTAATTCAGCATCTCGACGCTCCTATTTTCGTTCAAGGTATGTGTCATTTCAACAAAAGGACACACCCTCACATGGTTAAAAGATCGATGGAGCATCGAACAGCTTCCTCCAATACTTGCATGCAGTGCAACTGTGACGCTTCCTGACGTGTGTGAGAGGCATGCCGCATATAATTTTAATCCGAGCAAAAATATTAAGTTTTGGACCATATAACACGTTTTCAATGCTTCATGACTTAACTTTGGTGTCTCTTCACCCAACGTAATCGAGCAATTTGGGTTTGAGAATGAGCAGCTTGCTGGTAACGCTCCACCAGATATCCGTGTGAAATAAAACTCCCTGGAGTATTAATCGAGAAACAGGTCGAGAAGTACCATTGTAGATACCCAACAGCAATTCCTGCCTCGCGGGGAAAAATGTTTAGCCATTCATCATGACATGTACCGATATTTCTGGCAGACTAAAATGTTTGGCATCGCCAGTAAATACGAAGTGCAACATATTACACATACTAAATGCACCACTTCTTTTACTGAACGACCTTCAATATTGTCATAACCGATGATCTTTATCCTGTTGCACCAGCACTGTACAAGAAACTAGAATGATATTTTGCTGTAGAGTTTCTTGCACTGTTGCTAGTCGACACTCCTATGAAGTTAGGGGTGGTTTATGGTTGTAAGCGGTCCATATCAAGATGAAGTGCTTGGCCCTTTTTGACCAATAGGTACTCATTTTTTTACACGTATTATTTTACTTACATATAATATCTGAAGGTAATGTCTACTAAAACATTACTTCACTAATGCAAACGCTAACAAACGCGATGATTTTGAACTTTTAACTGACCAACATAATGAACATTAGCCCAAAAGCTAATACTAAGCGACACAGTTCACATTTATCAGCTCTATACATACAGCAAGAAAAACTACTGTTCAGAGAAGTACGGAAACTAGTTAAACGTCATTCAATATTTCAAGATTTTTCCCACTGAGAAAATTGTTAATCCACTGAGGTGGCTATGTGGTAATATTTCAAGACTCAGATGGATTTCACGTTGGTTATGCTGTTCAGTGATTGTGGTTTTCAACCAGCTATAGACATTTATCTAGGCATTGGTCTACTGACAAGGGAACCTCCACATCGCACCCCCCCCCCCCCCCCCCCTCAGATCAGATTTAGTTATAAGTTGGTACAGTGGATAGGCCTTCAAAAACTGAACACAGATCAATCGAGAAAACAGGAAGAAGTTGTGTAGAACTATGAAAAAATAAGCAAAATATACAAACTGTGTAGTCCACGCGCAAGATAGGCAACATCAAGGAGAGTGTGCGGGTTAGAGCGTTGTGGTCCTGTGGTTAGCGTGAGCAGCTGCGGAACGAGAGGTCCATGGTTCAAGTCTGCTCTCGAGTTAAAAGTTTAGTTTCTTATTTTCGCAAAGTTATGATCTGTCCGTTCGTTCATTGACGTCTCCGTTCGCTGTAATAAGTTTAGTGTCTGTGTTTTTCGACCGCACCGCAAAACCGTGCAATTAGTAGACGAAAGGACGTGCCTCTCCAATGGGAACCGAAAACATTTGATCGCAAGGTCATAGGTCAACCGATTCCTCCACAGGAAAACACGTCTGATATATTCTATACGGCACTGGTGACGGCACGTGCGTCACATGACAGGAATATGTTGTCGACCCACCTAACTTGTACACTTGGCAGATGGGTAAAAAGATTCTTCTACCTTTCCCGATTTAGGTTTTCTTATGGATGTGATAATTACTCCCAAAAAAGTGATGGAAACATAAGAGTTTGTCAAATAAGCTGAAAATAAAAAATTAAACTTTTCGCTGGAGGGAGGACTTGCACCAAGGACCTCTCGTTCCGCAGCTGCTCACGCTAACCACGGAACCACGGCGCTCCTGAGTTTACATAAGCCATGATGTTGCCTATCTTGTACATGGACTACTCAGTTTGTATATTTTGCTTATTTTATTCATAGTTCCACACAACGTCTTCCTGTTTTCTCGATTGATCTGTGTTCAGTTTTTCAAGGCCTATCCACTGTGCCAACTTATAACTAAATATGAGGGGGGTGCGATGGGGAGGTTCCCTTGTGAGTAAGCTTTTCTGCCTCATTTATGCATTGCACAAATAGGAGGAATACGAAAACATGCGTCTGTATTATAATTTTAATACGCAGACAGATTTTAACAGTCATATCCCCACATGTACAGTTAACCACTAGTCATCACTCTAAACACGCACGAGAGGGAGGGAGGGGGGGGGGCCCTGAGAGAGTGAGAGGGAGAGAGAGAGAGAGAGAGAGAGAGAGAGAGAGAGCAAGTAATACATTGCCTCACAAAAGAAGTGAAGCGCACAGAGCGAATGAAGAAAAGATATGAAACTTTGCGGGTTGAGAGGGTAGGTACTGTTTCTCCAGCGTTCAAGAAATCCAGTCAAATTTGCAGACAACTTGGCAGTATCAGCCCCAGTTGTCAGTATGACGTATCCTTCTGCCCTCAATTCATATATAGATTGGGTTGGAAAGTGTGTCATAAGGGCGTTGTATCCTCGCCTGAGGCGAGATGGCCCACAAGTGCTGAAACTGCTCCTTTATATCGTTCATGCTGACACTGGGACCAGGCCGTGATTAGCCTATTGGAGGCCCTCGGAACATCAGAATAATGGGGCCACTATAACCTTGACAGAGCACTAGTTTATTAGAATAGGCGAAAAAAGTAGATAAGCGAGGTTCTAGATATATTTTTATATCTTTATAGTCACATTAAATGAATAGATAATATAATTTCTGCTGCGTGGTCTGGGGCGTCTTGTCACGGTCCGCACGGCTCTGTCCGTCGGAAGTTCGAGTTCTCCCTCGGGCATGGGTGTGTGTGTTGTCCCTAGTGCAAGTTAGTTTAAGTTAGATTAAGTGGTGTGTAAGCTTAGGGGCCGATGACCTTAGCAGTTTGGTCCCATAAAATCTTACCACAAATTTCCAAAAATAACTCTTTTATCATTCACAGGTTAGTGCTTAAAAATCTATATGTTGACTGAAGATGTATCCTACTAGATTTGAGATGGGAAAAATAGTTAATCACTTCTTCAAGATCTGTATCTTTGAGCATATCACATTCTATGGACATCAGCGATAAACTGGTAAACGCATTGTACTTCTTAATTCATTTTTTATTCTTTTCAGTTTGGAGAAGGAGCGTTCCACAGTGCAGTTGGTTACCATCATGCTTAAATAGATTATCAATGCGATTTCTATATTTGGAAATGTGTCTTCAGTTTTGTTTTCTTTCAAAAGATGATATATTTCCAATATACTATTAGTTCCCCCATTTTTACTATGAACAATTTTTAATTATTCTGTTAAATGCAGCATTCCGTTTCCAACTCTTGTTCGTTAACGTCTTCATAATAAATTTCAGCAAATTCCTTGCAATTTTGTCTCAGCTCTTCGGAATTCAGAGTTTTCAAGCGAAAAAATAAACCAAAATGTTGACTAATGTTCTGAAAAGAACTTAATCGCTGTTTTAGATGAACGCTCAGGATGTTAGTTATGGGAAGAAAGGTTTCTACTTTGAATTTCTGTTTTCCACTCAGTTGGACTGACGGTTCTTCTTCTTCCGTATCCGGATGCACCAATTATATCTTCCCTTCCCAGTACTTAGCAACGTAGTTTGCTTTGTCATTTACTTTCAAAATATCATCTTTAGTGCATGTTATAGACATATCTGGGCAAATCAATAGGTGGTCCAAGTCCAGTATAGCTCCGCATTCACACCTATCGCTATCACTGTAACCCCATTTAAATAGGTTTGATCTGCACCCAGTTACTCCAGTGCGCAGCCGGTTTAATGACCTCCAAGTTGTAAAAGGTAGTTGAAATCCTGCAGATCCCTCCTCAAGTAGTTCCATTGTGGAGTGTGGCACCATTTCTTCCCAAAGAGATAGCCGCCTTGTGACGGGCTTGGTGGCAAGCTCTTCAGTAGTTTCAATGAAACTCCTGCGGGATTCAGCTGGACACGTTGTTTTCGGTGCATATACATCGGGTGTCAAGGATCATTCTTTTGTTTTGATCTTTCGACCTCGGCGGCTACTTGTCTGCGGATAGTGGGTGGTGCTATGCCTATGATGGGATAAATGGTGTCTGTGGCAGTTGGTTTGAGGCATCCTGTGGCAATACGTACAGTTTCGTTTACGGCGACGTCAACTTGCTTAGTGTGAGCAGAGTTCCTCCAAACTGGCGCCGCGTGTTCCGCTGCTGCGATACTCAGCCCCAGACCTGTGGTGCGCAGAACGTGTGGTTGAGCTCCCCACGATGAACTTGTTAGCTTCCGCAGTATGTTGTTCCTGGCACAGACCTTTTTTTTAGTGTTGTGACAGTGCTGCTTAAAAGTAAGTGCTCTGTCCAGTGTTACTCCCAGGTATTTTGGGCTGTTTGTATGTTTCAGCTCTTCCCCTTGCCACATGACTCGGAGTTTCCGTTTGGCTTGTTTGTTCCTAAGATGGAAGGCGGATACTTGAGATTTACTAGGGTTTGGTTTGAGATTAGTGCCGTCGTAATAGGTAGCAAGTTCTGTTAAGGCTCCTGTGAGATTCTCCTCCACTTGTTCAAAGGTTTTATCCTGAGTGGCCACTGCTGCATCATCAGCATATATGAACATTCGTGTCTGGTGGCTGATGGGAAGATCATTGGTATAGATGTTAAATAATATTGGAGCCAAGACACTGCCCTGTGCAAGTCCATTTTTCTGTGTCCTCCATCGGCTGTTTTTAGATTGTAAGGTTACATAGTAGCGTCTATTCTGTAGCATACATTGCACGAACATAGAAAGGGTGTAGTCCTTAGCGACATTATACACTTTCTGGGTAAGCAACTTACAGTTAACTGTGTCATATGCAGCACTGAGATCCAGGAATGCGACCCCAGTTACTTCTCCTTTCTGATAGTTAAGGATTTGCCCACAGCATGATTTTCCTGGTTGAAATCCAGCTTGTTCGTTAATGAGGGCTTTGTCCACATAATCAGCTATGCGTTTGAGGATCATTCGCTCCAGCACTTTAAATAAATGACAAAGCAGTGAGACAGGCCGGAAATTTTTAGCTTCAGCTGGGTCTTTCCCTGGTTTTAATAACGCAATAACCCGAGCTTTCCTCCACAGTTTAGGAATTTGCATTGTTGTGATACAGTTATTCATTAGCTCTAGGATCCATGCTTGTACTCCCGGTCCAAAATGTTTAATTTGCTCTGATCTCAGATCGTCGAGGCCAGCGTTCTTATTGTTTTTCAAATCGTTGATGGCATCTTGTAGTTCCTGGATGAAGAACGGGGGAGCTAGGAAGCTAATCTCCTCATTCAATTTTCTTTTAATTTTGCCATTCCTGATCTTCCTTTTAGTTTTTCCATTCATGAGTAGTTGGTGAGCTATCTAATCAGGTGTAACTTCACTGTGATTTGGTTGTGGTTCTGTTGGGTCGTTGTTGAGACTTTTGACCAGTTTCCACGCCTTCCTACTGCTGTGCTTCATGTCCGTCTCTTGTAGGAGGTTACACCACTTTTCCTTTCTCGCTTCGGAGATACCAGACATCAGTACCTCACTTGCCTGGGTCGTTTCCTCTGAGACGGGGTCCTTATTGTACAGTTCTTCATACTTTTTCAGAGCTTCCTTGCTGCTACCATTGAGTCCAGCAATATACTGGGTGCGGCACCCTCTAGGTTTGCGCCGTCGAGAGATTTTCTTGACATGGTCTATAAAAGTTTCATATAATTGTATCTCTGGTTTAATTTCCAAGATCTCCTTATCAAGGTCCTCTGTGAAAAGTTCCCAATGAGCTTTTTTGAAATTGAAGCGTCTCTTGAAGGGCATTACATCTGATTTGATTACTGCAGTAATGCAGCAAGTTATTGCTCTGTGTTGCGATCTTGGAATTGTGTCCTCGATTTGCGTTACAGTTTGCAGGGATACCTTTTCGGAGACAAAGATGTTATCTCGATTATATCCTCGTTTCCATCTTCCGCTGTTAAATGATGCAGGCAACTTTGGGTCATGTATCAATTTCAGTTTAGCCTGGTCTGCCCAGATCTCCAGCATTTCGCCATCGTCATTTGTCTCTTTATAACCCCATGCGAGGCCGTGACAGTTAAAATCTCCTAGTACAACTTTAATGTTTCTTGAATGGAAATTTCCAGGCTCCATAAATTTGAACCTCGCACTGGGTGGTTTGTACACGGATGTTACAGTACATGAATGTAGCTCAATAGTTAAAATTTCTATATTTTCTTCGCAGGTCAGAGCACAGGAGCATACGTCTAAGTTCGGTTTCACAAATATAGCACTTCCGTACCTTTCGTGTGATCTCTCAAGAACTAATTTCGTGCCCTGTATTTTTGGTCTATGGCTAGTTGGTGCTCTGTGTGTTTCTTGTAACACTAAAACATCACAGTTGTTTCATTTGCACATCTCAGACAATAAAATTTCTTTATTTACAGATAAGCCTTCAATATTGCAGGAAGTTGTCACTAGTGATGGTCTTGATAAAGGCCTTTTTTGAGTCTCTTCGGAGAGTTGTTTTGTCATCTTTGGTTTTGGTGCTCTGGTGTTTGCAGGATTGGCCGACTAGGTCGTTTCCAGGGGACGCCCGATTGCTTGTTGTTCGAGTGGTGAATGCAATCTTCGTGGAGGCTCCTGCAGTGTCCCCTGGGCTGATGGTGCAGAGCCATCACAAAAGCTCTGGCGCGAGCTTGTACGTTTTGTACTTTGAGATAGGTTGTTGTAATCAGATTACGAGTTTCTTGCTTTGGCGGATGTTTCGAAGTCATAAAATTTATCCCTAAAGTTAATGATAAAATCATCAAGTGAAGTGAACAAATTAGTTGCAACGTACAGTGTTATTGTTTATTTCCGAAGATAATTATTTGTTTTATCTATTCTTTCCAATATAGAGCTCCAAATTTCCGTTAGTATAATAAATTCTAGTTTTCCCTTTTTTTTTGGACAGATTAAGTTTCTCTTGTCTGTTCTGTATCTCCTGCGATGGACATCAAAGTTTCTATAATTGGTTTATGACCTTCATGCAAGGCGCTTACTGCATCAGCTCGGGTTAACCATCCGGTCTGTGAAAGACTTTTAACAACTTCTTTTGAGCCTATACGTTCTGTCAATATATTCCATCGGTGGGTAGGGCTCGATAAAATGTATATTTCTGAACCATTTCGAAAAACTTTGTTGCTTCTGATACACACCAGCAACTTGGATACCTACCAAGTTTACTGAATGTCCCATGGTACCAAGATGGCAAATTCACATTTCTCCTTGATTCTTGCTTGTAAACCAGTACACTTCCCTGACATATCTGAAGCACTGTTGTAATTTTAAACTCTGCAATCTTTAATGGGAATAATATGATTCACTAAAAATTCAAGATTGCGTCCACTAAATGCTCAGATTTGTGGTCTTTAATACGTATAAATTTCAGGAACCTTTCAACAGAAACACGGTCGTTTACATATCAAATTATAAAAGTTAGCTGGTCCACGTGACACAGATTGGGCGCACTTTCAACGTTAATGGAAAAATATTTTGCCAACTTAACTTGATTTATAATTTTTTTGGTTCCTGTTTTCCCATTACGTCAATAAACTCATTACAGATATTCGCTGATAAATAAGAAATACCTTTTCCAGGATTCCCACATTTTTGTAAGTGGTCTGCAAGAAATGGATCGAATTCACCAATAATTCCACACATCCCAAATAATTTTCATTGTTGAGAGATCCTAGGGTTTCATTGTCACCGCGAAATCGAAGTCCTCTGGATGCTAAAAATTTTACGACAGCTACAATCCGTTTAAGTACATTTCTCCAGTAATCCACTTCTTTTAGATGTTGAAGTAATAAGTCTATATCTATTCTACCAACCGCTTTACTTAGTATGTGCTGGGCTATTTTCATGTGTTAAAATTGTGTGATTAATGTGCTTCCAGTCATTACATCCACTCGGAGAGCACAGATTTATATCAGAATCAATAAATAAACAGCATGAAAAATAAAGTATAGTTTTTGAAAGGCGAGTACGACAACCATTTTCTTTCTATGGTTTCATTGTTCTTTAACCATCCGTTACTCGCGCGAAAATTTGTGACATCGTCACTCGCGCGGATAACTGGTGTCATCCACAAGGCAAGCGGTCTATTTGTATACCTTGAACGGTCTTTGTGACTGGTTTTATGATTTTTTATTAAATTTAAATATTATACATTTAATATTTGTGGACAGTATAATATGTTCTAACAGTTTGACCATTCGAAGAACAATATCTTCATCTGGATTACTGGCATTACATGGTCCCTCTTGTTGCTTACCAACGTACGGTTCTAAATTCAAAGTATAAGCTGTTTTTACATCAACCAAAGCAAACACTTTTAACCCATTCTTTGCTGGTTTACTAGGAATATATTGCCCGAATGGGCAGTTTCCCCTAAATGCCAAAAGCTGTTCGTCAACAGTGAGATATTCAGTAGGTGAAAAATATTTTTGGCAGTTGTTCGTGAATAGTTCAAGTATCTCTCTGATAGTCCCTGACAGCAGCCATCTCATCAGTCTCTCTGCGAACACCTCTATCATGGATATTATCAAACCTCTCGACATCTCAACAGAAACCAGAATCGGTTTTCACTTATGCATAAATAAGATGATTCAAGTCCGTTCCCCTTTGAGTTATCCCACAATTTCGATGTACTCTTCCTAGAACATCTCAAAGATCCACGTAGATATAACAAACCAATGAAAGCTCTGATCTCTATCGCATCTGTTTCTTTAGCATCCCTTTCCCTAGAGAAGTTACCACGAACTTAATTGATGTATATACTAGTGCATGTTGCGATAATGCTTATTATGTTTACATCTAAGAACAAATTCAGAATTTCTGTTTCTGTCTTTTTTATACGCGCTTGATCTAGCAAATGCGTAAGAAAATTACGAGTTATGCTTATAACACTGATAGGATATTTACTTTTCCTCCGTTTAGTTATTCCACCTTTCCCTAAAAAAATGCATCCTCTTGAGTTACTTCTTCCTGCGATTCATATTCATCATTTTCTGACACTTCTTGTTCTGTTCCTGAATCATGACCGCTTTCATGAACACAGTTCTCAGTCTCTAAGTCAGCGCTATCACTGTGAGGATCTTCATCACTCAGCTCATTGAACCATTCCAACCATACATTAGGATCTCTGCTGAACTCTGTCCGAGGTTTTTTGCCTTTGACATTTCTTCCACAATTTAGAAATAAAGAGAATACTAGGTAACATGGAAGGTAACTGCAATCAGTTTCAATACATCTAAATTTACACACATGAATGATCGATTGAATCTAGGAAAGCAATAAGTAATACAGACTTACTTTGCTTCAGATTGTGGCTGCAGAGCTCGCGCGGATGTCTAGTGTCCTCCAGACTATAATAATGTTTCATAAACAATATATCTTTCGTAACTGAAAGCCAACAATGATTGGAGCTAACAGCAGGAGACTTAACAGAAAGGTACTGAAAATGGCGCGAACTCAATCCTGCCCCGTCAGACAAAATTGACCGGGAAAGTCATGTGGATGATGTGTATCATCCGCGCGAGCAATGGAGGGTTAATTTGCGAATAAATAATGCTTTGTTAAAATACCTTGTTACTGATTTATTACCATCTATATAGGTTCTGGATGCCTCGGAAAACTCAGAATCTTTATTTTGAAAATATACAGGTCCCTTACGAATCAAAATTTCGCGATTTCTATTTGTAAAATTTTTTTGAATATAAATATCGGGATTGTGTAATAGGTCATCTGGGTTAGAAAACTGTTGTTCAACTGTGGAGTCACTGAAGTTGTTGTACTTTCGTCACAGGTATGGTTGCTTTCTGATTCAATCTCTTATTCGTAAATTGGTAGAAACCTGAAATTGGTGTAGAACATGAACATTCAGAAATTGACGCAATTTGTGATCGATGCAACTTGTCATGAGGAAGATTCATGATTTATTGCTACTTAAAGAAGTTGCTCCAGTAGTAGCAGTAAAATATGCTGTTAATTTTGGTAACTTTTCAATAACTTTCTTTTGATGTACAGCTTTTTTCCTCTTTGCAGATCCCCTACGATAAGACCGTTCGACATTTTATTTTATAATTCAGTATTTATTTTTGCACCGAAAATAGTCGCTAACACAAAACAAAACAGGGAAATGATGATTTAATCAAAGAATACCTCAGAGTACAGTCAGTAACAACTAGAACAAACGTCTCAACGCCGCAGACAAATACACGCGAATCCCCGATTGTCGAGTCGGTTTATTAAGTTGGTCGGTCACGTTTAATTTTACGTCACTATTCGGTCCGTGCAGAAGTGTGCACTGCGCAAAGCTAATAAGCAAGTAGGTATTGTAGCCAGTCATTATCGTTCGATGTTTTCGAAATAAATTTGTTTTTCGGTAATAAATATTGGTTATCGTTTGGTGACCCGGTAGGAACTTCAGGCCCCTATTGATTGTGGGGCCCTGGTCACGTGCCCAGTGGGAAAGAGGGGCCCGACTAGGACATAGATGACTTCCGATCTCATCTCACACATATCCTATCAAGGATGCGCCTTCTTGGCATTGGGAGTACCTCAGCATCATGCAGATAGTTCATACAGAAACGTGCCATATGTGGACGAGCATTTCCAGTTGAATTATAGCATGGTTATACTGTCACGTGAGAGGTAACACAAGGACGTAGAAATCCATAATGAATCATTGTGCCATCGAGATTTTCCTCAGTCATTGTCAGCTGTGAGATAAAGTCATACGCAATGGCTCCCATACCACGATGGCACGACTAATATTACTACACCTCCCCAAAGCATTGGAAGAATGAGATCATTTCCCAGGTTGCTACCATACTTGTTGATGAAACTCATTTGGAGTAGTGCAGAAATACGACTCATTGCTGAACAAAATGTCACTACATTCAGCAGCAGTCTTTGCTTCCCAGATGGCGCCATTTGCATTGTGGTGTTAATGGCGCAATAAGCATTTCCTAGTCCAGCTGCTGCTATTCTTCGATCAGTGGTGTGGAATGACACAAAATATTGCAAATATGCCATTACTTATTCTCAGGTGGCAGGTACAGGTGTGAAGTAGTAACGTGCCTGGTGTATAATATAACAATCCTCCCATGTCGTGGCAAAATGTAGTATAATGGAAACTTTAGGATTAGTTTGTCTGTCCTCACGTTCCTATGTAGAGTCCAGCATCGGGTCACAGTCACATCCAAATGCCCCAAAAAATCTGGATATTCTACGATTCGATCAGGCAGTCAAATGAAGCCCGCCCCCCCCCCCCCCCTTCAAACTGTATTAGATGCTGATCATGCTGCCTCCCATTTGAATTTGGCTTCTCTGCATCCTTCACAGTGGTCACTCAACATCCTATCATGCTCCTTATATATCCTACCAGGCCTGGTAACAACACTAAACATGAATCAAGTAATGTATTTAGGTACACGGAGAACTGAACCCTAATCATTTACAAGCCTGCTGATGGTGTGTACATATACAAAGTAATATTGACATCCGACCATGTCTTCTGGGCTTTCACTTTTTTTCATCAGATAGTGATGAGGGATCCTGTATCTCTGCAATTTGTTAATTTGTTTCAAGTGTTTTGTCGCTCTCATAAGATGCTACTTGGTTTTCACATGCAATACTACATTATACCACCACTCCTCCAAATACCTTCCTGAAATTAAGAATCACAGTTTTGAAGCCATATGCTGAATAAGCATCCATGTTATTCTTATGATAATTGATACTAAGTGACTCAGATGACAGACTGTTACAAATTTGTTAGACAAATAGTACAAACCAAACTCACCTGTTTATCCCTCGAAATGAAATCACCTGTCAGTCAAAGAAGGCCTCATTCTATTAACCACAGAGCAGAACAGTTCTCTGATGTCAAAAAATATGTAAGAAGGTTAGTCAGAAAGTTTTTATTACCACATTGAAAAAAATGAAGATGTGGCCACAAAACTTTAGTCCATCTCCATATACACTCCTGGAAATGGAAAAAAGAACACATTGACACCGGTGTGTCAGACCCACCATACTTGCTCCGGACACTGCGAGAGGGCTGTACAAGCAATGATCACACGCACGGCACAGCGGACACACCAGGAACCGCGGTGTTGGCCGTCGAATGGCGCTAGCTGCGCAGCATTTGTGCACCGCCGCCGTCAGTGTCAGCCAGTTTGCCGTGGCATACGGAGCTCCATCGCAATCTTTAACACTGGTAGCATGCCGCGACAGCGTGGACGTGAACCGTATGTGCAGTTGACGGACTTTGAGCGAGGGCGTATAGTGGGCATGCGGGAGGCCGGGTGGACGTACCGCCGAATTGCTCAACACGTGGGGCGTGAGGTCTCCATAGTACATCGATGTTGTCGCCAGTGGTCGGCGGAAGGTGCACGTGTCCGTCGACCTGGGACCGGACGGCAGCGACGCACGGATGCACGCCAAGACCGTAGGATCCTACGCAGTGCCGTAGGGGACCGCACCGCCACTTCCCAGCAAATTAGGGACACTGTTGCTCCTGGGGTATCGGCGAGGACCATTCGCAACCGTCTCCATGAAGCTGGGCTACGGTCCTGCACACCGTTAGGCCGTCTTCCGCTCACGCCCCAACATCGTGCAGCCCGCCTCCAGTGGTGTCGCGACAGGCGTGAATGGAGGGACGAATGGAGACGTGTCGTCTTCAGCGATGAGAGTCGCTTCTGCCTTGGTGCCGATGATGGTCGTATGCGTGTTTGGCGCCGTGCAGGTGAGCGCCACAATCAGGACTGCATACGACCGAGGCACACAGGGCCAACACCCGGCATCATGGTGTGGGGAGCGATCTCCTACACTGGACGTACACCACTGGTGATCGTCAAGGGGACACTGAATAGCGCACGGTACATCCAAAACGTCATCGAACCCATCGTTCTACCATTCCTAGACCGGCAAGGGAACTTGCTGTTCCAACAGGACAATGCACGTCCGCATGTATCCCGTGCCACCCAACGTGCTCTAGAAGGTGTAAGTCAACTACCCTGGCCAGCAAGATCTCCGGATCTGTCCCCCATTGAGCATGTTTGGGACTGGATGAAGCGTCATCTCACGCGGTCTGCACGTCCAGCACGAACGCTGGTCCAACTGAGGCGCCAGGTGGAAATGGCATGGCAAGCCGTTCCACAGGACTACATCCAGCATCTCTACGATCGTCTCCATGGGAGAATAGCAGCCTGCATTGCTGCGAAAGGTGGATATACACTGTACTAGTGCCGACATTGTGCATGCTCTGTTGCCTGTGTCTATGTGCCTGTGGTTCTGTCAGTGTGATCATGTGATGTATCTGACCCCAGGAATGTGTCAATAAAGTTTCCCCTTCCTGGGACAATGAATTCACGGTGTTCTTATTTCAATTTCCAGGAGTGTATTCATCCATCAATGCTACCAATGCTTCCAAGTGACTGATGAAATTGTGGAGACCTTAGTTGTAGACACATGTACTTTGTTTAACTTTTCAGTAAACCTTCCGTCTTGTCATCATTTTAGAAGCACCTTTCAGGCTATGGTTTCTTTACCTGAGGAAAGAGGATGATGCCACTGGGTGACATCAGAATACAAGGATCAAGGGAAAATTTGCAATTGAAAGAAGCAGCATGTATGTATTTATCCTCCGCAGAATTGTTTTGAATGAGAGCAATTTGCAGCCTAACACAAACCAAACCTTTATTTGCAAGTCACAGAAAATAATAACAGTCTCAGGGTGCCCTGAAGAAGACAGTGCATCACACAAGAACGACGTGGACAACAGGCAGAAAGCTGGATTATCCGACATTTCAGAAAAAAAACAAAAAAATACAACAAAATTGGATTATCCAACATATCAGAAACAAAAAATTTACAACAACTCACATCTCACAAATCACATTTCCTACATCCTCCGCACTCTTGTCAACTTCCTGGGCAGTGACCAGCTGAACCAAATGTGTTATCTGCTGTTCTTCTGATGTGCACACTATTATCATTGTTTTTTTATTGTGTCTTTCCTGTACACATCTTCCCATTTTTCTCCTTCTACAGACATGTGATGTGCTTTGACCCTCTTGAATAGAAGCTATGTTGTGTTGTGTCTAGACAAGACAGCCTAGACACAATGAGAGGAAGCCGAAAGGCACGCGCTAAGCTAAAGCAGGATGGCGTGAGGTCTGAAACAGGATACGTAATGAATGCTACAAAGAAAAGTACGTAGCTTCTGGAATACTTAACTTTAATCCATCCTTTTGGTACATCTGGAGATTGTGGCGATACAAGTGAGACTCTTTAGATACATGCAATGATACTAATGGCGCCTTGCTAGGTCGTAGCCATTGACTTAGCTGAAGGCTATTCTAACTGTCTGCTCTGCAAAGGAGCGAGGCTTCGTCAGTGTGCATCGCTAGCTACGTCGTCCGTACAACTGGGGCGAGTGCTAGTCCATATCTCGAGACCTGCCTTGTGGTGGCGCTCGGTCTGCGATCCCTGACAGTGGCGACACGCGGGTCCGACATGTACTAATGGACCGCGGCCGATTTAAAGCTACCACCTAGCAAGTGTGGTGTCTGGCAGTGCACCACATTCCTCCCCCGCAAATCGGTGAACGGTCGTGTTATAAGGCTTCCGCCCGCTGTGGGGAGGACCCCATGTTGACGTATGCGATGAGGTGGGGAGCCCAACAACAGGCGAGGCTGTGCCACCCGCACCCGGTCATTCGGTCCGAGGGGAGCTAGGAAACGCCTGAAAACCTAGTCCAGGGTGCACGTCAACATACGGTGTATGCGCCCGTAAAGAGACAGGAGGGGCCGAAGGGTCGACCTCCATTGCGTCGGGGTATCCGACGCGCAATGACGTCATGTGGTCCAGAGCGGGCAAGAGTTCCATGGCAGAGGACAGCTGGTCACGGGAAGCGATCGGCGGCGCGTGACCCAGGGAGGCGCTTGGCGGCTGCAGCGAAGCGTCCACTGCGGGCGGCGCCGGCTGGAGGCCAGGCGGCGGCGGCAGAGGCGGCAGCAGCGCGTCGCCATGGGGCAAAATGGAAGGCATCGTCGGTAACACCTGGGGATGAAGCGAGCCAGTAGATGGGTCCCCAGGGCGTTGACCGGACGGCACCGTCGCTGAAAGCAGACGGGGAGTGGCAGAACTCGTGCAACGACAGAGGCGCAGCTGATTGAGATGCCGACGCACCTCACCAGAGGCCCCCAAAACCAAATACATTGCATGGCCGAGGCAGCGAAGAATGCGCCCTGCGAACCAACGCCGTGAACCTCGATAGTTGCGATAGAATACAACGTCGCCTGGAGCAAAAACAGGATTCTGCCGCTGCACAGGAACCTGATGCAGCGGATGCAGCAAAGACATCAAGGTTCGAGGAGGACGACCGTGGAGCAACTCAGCCGGCAAGCGACCATCTCGGGGCTCAGAGCGATACGATGACAAAAAGAGCAACAACGCGTCCTCCCGAGAATGCGACTCTTTTAACTTCAACATCTGTGACTTGAAAGTCCGGACCAATCGTTCAGCGGCACCGTTTGACTGAGGCGAAAACGGCGCGGATGTCAGATGTTGAATACCATTAGCCTTACAGAATGACTGAAATTCTGCGGACATGAATTGTGGGCCATTGTCGGAAACAATAGTCTGCGGAAGACCTTCAATGCAAAAGATAGCAGACAACGCGTGGATGGTGGCAGATGACGTCATGGAAGACATCCGGACAACAAAAGGAAAATTACTGAAGGCATCTACCACAACCAACCATCTAGCATTCCAGAATGGACCAGCAAAATCGATGTGCAAGCGTTGCCAAGGGGAAGTGGCTTTTGGCCATGCAAAAACTTTCCCCGGCGGTGTGGATTGTTGTTCGGCACACGCCATGCAAGAAGAACACATATTCGGAATCGCAGCATCGATTCCGAACCAAGTACAGTGCTGACGAGCAAGTTGTTTCGTTCGCACTATACCCCAATGTCCTTGGTGAAGAAGCCGTAAAACAGAGGACTGTAACGAACGTGGGACCACGACGCGGGACTGATCATTATCAGAACGCAACAACAAAACACCACGTCGAACAAAAAGTCTCTTCTTGTGAGCAAAAAATCGGCGAACCAACGGATCCTCAATCCGAGACTTTGACAAAGGCCATTGCGTAGCAACAAAACGCAAAACGGTAGCAAGGACAGGGTCAGCAGCTGTGACTGTAGCTACACGACGAAAATCAATCGGAAACGATTCGACCACGTCATCAGTTTCCGCATCAATGAACATGCAAGCAAGTTCGGAAGAATCGAATGCTCTATCCTCAGCAACAGGCAAACGGGACAACGCATCGGCGTTTCCGTGCTTAGCAGTGGACCGATACAAGATATCGTAGCGGTGCGAGAGGAAAATAGACCAGCGAATGAATTTCTGCGCTGTACGCGGGGGTACAGCCTTGTTCGGATGAAAAAGCGACGTCAAAGGTTTGTGGTCTGTGATGATGGTAAAGTGACGACCATACAAGAAATCATGGAACTTAGTAACACCAAACACGAGAGCCAAAGCTTCTTTCTCTATCTGTGAATAATTTCGTTGCGCAGATGAGAGAAATTTGGACGCAAAGGCAGTAGGGCGATCATGCGACCCATCTCTGTGCACAAGCACAGCACCGATCCCGAAATCCGATGCATCTACCATCAACAAAAGGGGTTTCTGGGGATCGAATGGCGTAAGGCAAGTATTTGAAAGCAACGCCGATTTCAACTGGCGAAAGGCGTGTTCGCATTCCGTCGTCCAGACGAACGGAACACCCTTACGGTGTAAGCTATAAACCGGAGCTGAAATGGAAGAGGCATTGCGCACATTCACTCACACCTTGTGATTCTAAATCGTGTAATGTTCTTGCGACCTCATCACGCAATGCGTGAGGAACATTGCGCGCTCTGAAAAATTTCGGTTGCTCGGTGACTTTCAGTTCCAAATGTGCTTCATAGTTCTTAGCGCAACCAAGGCCCGGTGCAAAAATGTCTGCAAATTCTTCACAAAGCCGAGAAACACTGGCGAAAGGCACAGTCTGATTCACTGATAGGACCTGATTTACAATAGACGTGTTAAACAACTGAAATAAATCTAAACCAAACAAGTTCACTGCAGTAGAAGAACGAAGAACGTAAAATGACACAAGTTTTGTTTGTCCCTTGTATGTTGCAAGAAGAGTGCACTATCCTAACACAGGGATATTCTGACCTGAATAACTATTTAACTGAACATTTGCGGCACGCAACGGAGGTTTGCCCAGTTGTTTGTACGTGTCATGATTGAGCAATGAAACTGCAGCTCCGGTATCGAGCTGGAATGGTATGACCTTGCCATTAAAGTCCAAATCTACAAAAAGTTTATTGTCCTGCTGATGACAAGAGCGACTGTCTTGTGCAATTTGAACTGATACAGGTACAGCATCACTTGCGACTTGACGCGATTTCCGGCGACGTCGACGCACACTTTGTGTGGGACAAACACCGTCACTATTTCAGAAAGTGGCACTGGACGGGGTGGAATTAACTACATGAATGTCCATGGGCGAAGGTCCACGAGCCTGAGTGTCCTTGGTTCGATTCCGGCGCGAAGCAAAGGGCCTGGAATGATTAAGAGTGTCTGATCTGAGCTTTTTCTGGCAAACACTTTGAACATGTCCTTTCTTATTACAGAAAAAGCAAATAGCTTGGCGTGACGGGCAATTTTCACGCAAATGTCTAGTAGCACACTGCGGGCATGATTTCACTGCATTTGTATGCTGGCGCGGCACATCTGGTTTAGAGCGTGGCGGCAGCTGCGCGGACGAGCGCGAGGGCTGTTTATCGGTCCGTGCAGCGCGCCCGGCGGGCCGGTTAATGTGACACACGGCCGGCGAAGATTCAAATGATTCCTGTGCAAAGTCAAGTGTGTCTTGTCTACCTAATATGTCTATCACTTGCTGAAGGGAGGGATTAACTAGTTTCAAAATCTGTTCCCGTATACAAACATCAGAAATGTTCTGTGCTATTGCATCACGTACCATAGTATCTGAATAAGGGAGTCCACATTCACACTCAAAAGCACAATCCCGAGTAAGGCCTTGCAATGTTGCAACCCACTCCCTATTAGTCCGACCGGCCGTACGTTTTGTACGAAAGAAAGTATACCTTTTTGCAACTACATTAACTATTTCCTTGAAATAGGCGTCCAATGCCGACAAAATTTCTTCGTAGGACAGAGTTGCTACGTCGCATCGGGGAAACAATTTCACTATCACACGGTACGTTTGCACCCCTACACACGACAATAAATGAGGCTGCCGCTCGTTACCTTGAATTCTGTAGGCGGCCAGATGAAATCCAAACTGGCGTGACCACTCCGTCCATGTTTCCTGAGCTGGTTCATAGGGATGAAATGGGGGTGCAACTGCATGTTGTGGCTGTGGTAGCGGTGAAGCAGTGGCGGCCGCATCGTTTTGCAGTGCACATTGACCCTGGACGAGCTGTCCAAGGGCATCCAATAACGCCTGCGTTTGCTGATTCTGCAAGCGATAAAATTCGGACAGTACATCTGGCGAAGCCATGACAAGTAAATGTAAGCAATTAGAAAGAACAAGACCCTTTTTGGACTCGTCGCCAAAAATGTTGTGTCTAGACAAGACAGCCTAGACACAATGAGAGGAAGCCGAAAGGCACGCGCTTAGCTAAAGCAGGATGGCGTGAGGTCTGAAACAGGATACGTAATGAATGCTATAAAGAAAAGTATGTAGCTTCTGGAATACTTAACTTTAATCCATCCTTTTGGTACATCTGGAGATTGTGGCGATACAAGTGAGACTCTTTAGATACATGCAATGTTACTAATGACGCCTTGCTAGGTTGTAGCCATTGACTTAGCTGAAGGCTATTCTAACTATCTGCTCTGCAAAGGAGCGAGGCTTCGTCAGTGTGCATCGCTAGCTACGTCGTCTGTACAACTGGGGCGAGTGCTAGTCCATATCTCGAGACCTGCCTTGTGGTGGCGCTCGGTCTGCGATCCCTGACAGTGGCGACACGCGGGTCCGACATGTACTAATGGACCGCGGCCGATTTAAAGCTACCACCTATCAAGTGTGGTGTCTGGCGGTGACACCACATGTTGGAAGTCAATTCATCTTGCAGATGTGCCTCAAATTTCATGAAAGCTCCTAAGCTCCATGGGATATTTCTTGGTCCATCTTTTCCAGAAGTTGTCTGCTAGTTGCCACCTAGTTTAAATTCTTTGGTCAGATTGTGTCCGACAGTAGTTCCTGGTCAAGTTGGCATATTTAATAATCCTTCACCAAGCAAAAAGCTTGCTGGTGTCTCCCTTGGAGAGATAGTTCTGCATATTGATCATCCCAACACTTTCCATAAGCATTGCTTTGTGTCTGTTACCCTCTCCTGCCATTCTCTCCACCAATATGCCCCTGGTGCAATGAACGTCCAAGTAATTCTGTTTTTGGTGGGGAAACAATCTATCTCTGAGGTGTTCAGAGAGCACCATAGTCCCGACAATTCTGCATTGATGGTGTAAAGGCCTTTGTGTTGTTGGTGTAGACGGTGTATTGCAATCTATGTCTACAGGCAAATCTCTGTAAAGCCATAAAAATGTGTTAGGACTAATATTGGAGCATAGTTCTAAATGTATTGCTTGAATGGTCTCATTCAGTCTGTAGGGGAGGAGGGGGAGCTTCAGTTTTTTTGTCCTCTTGGAGTCTTCATGTATTGCTTGGTCGACATGTATGCAGGATGTTTTTAACGGATTAATGACATTTCAGTATCCAACATTCTTTTCAAACTTTGGAAAACAGTTGAGACTCCAAGATGATAATCAATATGTTTCTGAAAAATGAGGAATCTCATAAAGCAATGTGATGCATCAAGGAGTGTTGGATGTGGTTGCTAACTGGTGAGGTCTTGAAAATGTAATTTACCTCCCAAACGAAGGGGTATGCCTTCACTGAATGGATAAAAGTGTCCAATTTTAGAATCTTGTGGGATTAGCTTACATTTCTGGAGTGCATGGACTTCCTGCATGAAACACTGGCATTCGAATATTTTGATACAGTAAGCATGTGTGTATGTGAGCGTGACTGCTGTCAACTCTTTAGGGAGTTTATCTATGTGATGACTCTCATGTGCAAAGTGAAGGATCCAGCAGGTTGTATGAAGTGATCAAGAGTAGGAACTGTATTTGGAAATATCTATGATGCTGCCATCACGTTTTACAGTCCTTCTGCCTTCCGAGAGGTCAAGATGCATATTTGGAATACCACACAGCCAAAACTCTTCTAAGTGTGCAAGTGGCATAACCTGAGTACTAGGAAGTGCATCAGAGGTGGCAGCAGTATTCTCTGTAAGCTACCAGTTGAACTGTATATCACTGGATACGATTTCTAAGAATGAAGCTGAAAAAGCATGTGGCTCATGATAGGCAATTCATCTCTTACAAGAAGCTTGCAAAGAGCATGATTTTGTGTATGCTGCAAATGAAGGTTTGGTAAAACATCATGCTGCAGATCAAACATTAGCCAGTAAAGCCAAGAAAATTTGCAAAGAGAGAACATAGCTATAGGTCAATTTATTGCAGGATTTGCAGTTGACAAAGCAATGTGTGCTAAACTTAAATTGGGCACTGGAATACATTTCAAACAAATTAGGATCACATCTCATCATACACTAAAGAAGAAGAAGAAGAAGAAGAAGAAGAAGAAGAAGAAGCTGTAGGATATTTGAAAAATTGCATTCAATCAGCAATGTCAGTGGCAAAAAAAGCCTTGAAGCGGAAAGGAGTAAGAATAAGAACTATGTTAAAATGTGTAGGGTTCTGCCAATACCAAAGACATCTGGTGAAATTATCCTGTTTCTAATTCCAGTGCTTATGGGGCTCTCAACAACTGGTTCACTAATTGGTTGGAGGAGCTGTTGCCTGAACAATAAAGAACACGCAGAATGCAGAGGAGCAACTACAGCATAATATGATCAAAAAGCATAATATGATAGGCAACTGCTATTGGCAGAACTTAGTATATAAAAGAGTTCCCCTACCTATACTACTGGGAAGACTGTGTACCAATGACGATTTTCTTAAATTTGTCAAGAGACTCAGAACTCCAAGATTTCATGAAGTGTTCATGCAGAATACATTGGAATAGACAATGTAGAAATGCAAGGAATGTGGGAACATAAGTTTAAATGTTTCAGGAGGATCTGGAATGCACTAGGGTTTGTATGTTGAAACAACATGGAGTCACTTGTTGTACTTTGAATCATATTGGATTTAGTGGCTGCCAGACAACTTGCACCATTACTTTACCAGTGACCATGTGTTCTGCAATTTTTGACATTACCAAGTCTTTGATTCATACCTGTGTTATCATTTATGTCTAATGTTTCTCCTGCCAATTGTATAAAAACAAGCAGCATGCACATCCCTATGTTGGCTGAGGTTCAGCTGTGATGATGTACACACTGATTTCAAAAGAACTTTCATCTCTATAATTAAGTGTGAGTTCCCTCTCGCCCCCCCCTCTCCCTGTCCTCTCCCCAAAAAAGAACTTTCATCTCTAAAATTTAAGTGTGAGTTCCCTCCCCCCCCCCCCCCCCCTCCTCCCGCTGTCCTCTCCCAAACAGATCCCAGCAAGGAGGAATGGAATACTGCACTGATCGATCTGGAAACATATAATAGCATTCCTAATATCATTGAGGTGGACAACAAACTTCATCTAGGAAGTGGGAAAGTTGTGTAAGTACCTCCTGGATTGTTCAATATTGATACTTTAACTGCAATTGTAAAATGATCTGCAAATGATTTGAATTACGTGAAAGTGTTGATGCATTTCAAACAGAGACAAAAGCGAAAAAACAAAACAGACAACAGACTTTAGCAGCCAGGTTTTGGTGAAAAACACCAAGAAAGTTTGACTCAGATCAGTCAGCAGCCATCTTCCTGGTAGTATGATCCATGTTGAGTGTAACAGCACAATGACTTTGTATCTCAATGACTGATTACTACACATAATCTACAGGTTCTTCCCCATTGTGGAGGCAGGATGAAAATTTTGAGCTGCCAGACAGCCCACCATACTTCCCAGTGACTGTTATTAGACTGTCTTGAATTGAACTTTGTTGACCAGGATTGGAATCTAGTTGATTTTCAAGGATAGAAAATTGTGGTATATCTTCACATGAATCACAACAGCATTATGGGTGTAATGCATAAAACTAACAACACTTACAAGTAAGTACACCACTCTGCAACAGGACAATGTGATAACACATCAGAATTACAAGTTCTTTGAATCAGCAGGACTGAAAGCTCATGATGATGTGACTTGATATAACATCACCAGTTCAGTATGACAAATAACTTGCGTGTCATAGATATGTTTCCCACAGACCTTCCCCTTTGGTGACACTTAATACTAACGATGAGTTTTCATTCAGCATTAAGATGTTTTGACAATTCTGAGCAGCAGTTTCCTATACTTGAAAGGAACATTTATAAAAAATAAGTGCTTGAGCATAAACATTGCAACTTCCATGTAATGTGTTCACCATACTGTTTCAAGAAATGCAATATGAACTTAATAACATTGAGGTCAACCACATGAGACACACCAGTACTCAAAACATATATATCTGCATCAATTTTGGACCTGAATGTTCTACAAAACATGGGATGGTTCGTAGACAGATTGATAAATAATTAATTTAGTATGTGCATCCCTTACAAAATGTTTTTGGTGTTCTTTGAGGATAATAAACAAATCATTATGAATGCCAAACAGGCACTGATTCTTGTTTGAAGTACCACAGACAAAAATACGTACATTCAAGAAATGCAAGCAGCAGGAATAAAATTGCATTTGATAGATTGTGAAAAGTGCTCCACATATCCGTATCAGATGAGAAGCATCTGAAA